>NC_088242.1:46441012-46581012 GCF_036934945.1 Oncorhynchus masou masou
CTACTAGGAGCGCCGCCTCTGGGTGAACGTTTTCCTGTTTGCTTGTGGCGGAATACAGCCCATTGAGTGCAGTCTTAGTGCCAGCATTGGTCTGTGGTAGTATGTAGACAGCTACAAAAATACAGGAACTCTCTAGGTAGATAGTGTGGTCTAAGGCTTATCATGAGATACTCTACTCTACCTCAGGCGAGCAAAACCTTGAGACTTCCTTAGATATCGTGCACCAGCTGTTTACATATGCATTGTCCACCACCCCTTGTCTTACCAGACGCCGCTGTTCTATCCTGCCGATACAGCGTATAACCAGCCAGCTGTATGTTGATAGTGTCATCGTTCAGCCATGACCCCGTGCAGCGTAAGATATTACAGTTTTTAATATCCTGTTGGTAGTTTAATATTCCTCGTAGGGTATTATGAAGTTAAATTGAACATCACACATACCCAGATCATGGTGGGAGTAGCAGAGAAAATGTTGTTCCTAAACTGGGCACAGGAAAATATTATCCACAGGTTCTGACTGTAGAAGAACATAGGATGCCGTTGGGGGCTAGGGAACCGGGTACGAGTTGGGAGACAGGTAGGAAAGGTTCAGTCCTGGATCTATCAGTAAACCACGAAGGCAAATAGGAGATGGGAAGTGAACTGAAAATGACATGGCTTGGGAACACCTTTTGCAACCTGTGTCCGGGCGGGGGAAGACTGGATGAAAGCATGAGGACCTTTTTTAGGGCCTTCATTTTTGTGGAACCCAGCAGAAAAAGTATCCCGGCGGCATAGAATCAGGAGAGAGTGGGAATCATCATGCTATCAAACAGATTTTTCTTTGCATATTATTAATAAATATATTTTGTTTCTCTTTGCTTTTAAAGTCTTGTGCTATCGCTCTCTTAGGAACCAGAAGGAGAAAATGGAGGAAGTCAAAAGCTCCAGCTGAAATGTCATTATCGGTTGTCAGACAAGAGGTGGAATAAGACTGTGTAATAATAGATCAGAGGCCGTAAGTCTCGGAGGTGTAAACCTAATAATCATCTGTGAATGTTTGTTCAATTATAAGTAATTTACAAGTTTATATAATGTTGAACAATATGGAGTTAATGTTCTGACTTCTAAACTTGAAATATTTGTATTTATTTATTTCACCTTTATTTAACAAGGTAGGCTAGTTGAGTTCTCATTTACATCTCCGCCCTGGCCAAGATGAAGCAAAGTAGTTTGACACATACAACAACACAGTTACACATGGAATAAACAAACATGCAATCAATAATACAATAGGAAAGGTCTATATACAGTGTGCAAATGAGGTAAGATAAGGGAGGTAAGGCAATAAATAGGCCATGGTGGTGAAGTAATTACAATATAGCAATTAAACACTGGAGTGATGTGCAAAAGATGAATGCGCAAGTAGAGATACACACGGGTGCAAAGGAGCAAGATAAATAAAGTATGGAGATGAGGTCGTTGGACGGGATATTTAGATGGGCTATGTACAGGTTCGATGATCTGTGAGCTGCTCTGACAGCTGGTAGAGAGGAGAATGCAGTTTACGTTCTGTCAGAATATGTTATTGTTAGATATTAGGTATTCTATGGAGAGAAGGGCCACAGTCTGGTTTCAGTTGTTGGGTTGTAAATTTGAAATACTTGCTACACCAGAAGTTAATGGTTATGTGTAGGAGGTATGTACAGTTGAAGTCGGAAGTTTACATACACCTTAGCAAAATACATTAACTCAGTTTTTCACAATTCCTGACATTTAATCCTAGTAAAAATTCCCTGTCTTAGGTCAGTACGGATCACAACTTTATTTTAAGAATCTGAAATGTCATAATAGTAGAGTGATTTATTTCAGTTTTTTTTCTGTGGGTCAGTAGTTTACATACACCCAATTAGTATTTGGTAGCATTGCCTTTAAATTGTTTAACTTGGATAAAAACGTTTTGGGTGGCCTTTCCACAAGCTTACCACAATAAGCTGGGTGAATTTTCTCCCATTCCTCCTGACAGAGCTGGTGTAACTGAGTCAGGTTGGTAGGCCTTGCTCGCACACACTTTTTCAGTTCTGCCCACAAATTTTCAATGGGATTGAGGTCAGGGCTTTGTGATGGCCACTCCAATACCTTGACTTTGTTGTCCTTAAGCCATTTTGCCACAACTTTGGAAGTATGCTTGGGTCATTGTCCATTTGGAATACCCATTTGCGACCAAGCTTTAACTTCCTGACTGACGTCTTGAGATGTTTCTTCAATATATCCACATACTTTTCCTACCTCATGATGCCATCTATTTTGTGAAGTGCACCAGTCCCTCCTGCAGCAAAGCACCCCCACAACATTATGATGCTGCTACCCCGTGCTTCACGGTTAGGATGGTTTTCTTCAGCTTGCAAGCATCCCCCTTTTCCTCCAAACATAACGATGGTCATTATGACCAAACGGTTCTATTTTTGTTTCATCAGACTAGAGGATATTTCTCCAAAAAGTATGTACTTTTGTCCCCATATGCAGTTAAAAACCATAGTCTGGCTTTTTTTATGGCGGTTTTGGAGCAGTACTGTGGATATCGATACTTTTGTACCCGTTTCCTCAGCATCTTCACAAGGTCCTTTGCTGTTCTGGGATTGATTTGCACTTTTCGCACCAAAGTACGTTCATCTCTAGGAGACAGAACAGTCTCCTTCCTGAGCGGTATGACGGCTGCGTGGTCGCATGGTGTTTATACTTGCGTACTATTGTTTGTACAGATGAACGGGGTACCTTCAGGCGTTTGGAAATTGCTTCCAAGGATGAACCAGACTTGTGGAGGTCTACAAATTTATTTTGGCTGATTTCTTTTGATTTTCCCATGATGTCAAGCAAAGAGGCACGGAGTTTGAAGGTAGGCCTTGAAATACATCCACAGGTACACCTCCAATTGACTCAAATGATGTAAATCAGAAGCTTCTAAAGCCAGGACATAATTTTCTGGAAATTTCCAAGCTGTTTAAAGGCACAGTCAACTTAGTATATGTTAACTTCTGACCACCTGGAATTGTGATACAGTGAATTATAAGTGAAATAATCTGTCTGTAAACAGTTTTTAAAAAATGACTTGTGTCATGCACAAAGTAGATGTCCTAACGTACTTGCCAAAACTATAGTTTGTTAACAAGAAATGTGTAGAGTGGTTGAAAAGCGAGTTTTAATGACTCCAACCTAAGTATATGTAAACTTCCGATTTCAGCTGTATATGGTGGGGTCAGTGGAGGTTGGATATGTGCCAGTGTCTTGGAATGTTACTAAGTAAGGGGAAAAGGGAATCACATGGTTGCTGTCACTGATAAGGGTAGATAGCTGTGGATTTGTAAGGTATTTGGTCTGAGGTCAAGTCACATGAAGGGGGAGAAGGAACAGTTTATTACCCATATCACTTAACTTCCTGCCTAGCAAAAATACATGTATTGGCTGTGTAAGGAGGAGACTCAGCATAAGAGGAAGTTTTAGTTATAAATATATGAGCTTGTGTAAACATGTTTTTGTCTTTTGCAGCTGTGTAACCCAGTGGATGAATAAACTTTTCACATTACATTTACATTTAAGTCATTTAGCAGACGCTCTTATCCAGAGCGACTTACAAATTGGTGAATTCACCTTCTGACATCCAGTGGAACAGCCACTTTACAATAGTGCATCTAAATCATTTAAGGGGGGGGGTGAGAAGGATTACTTATCCTATCCTAGGTATTCCTTGAAGAGGTGGGGTTTCAGGTGTCTCCGGACGGTGGTGATTGACTCCGCTGTCCTGGCGTCGTGAGGGAGTTTGTTCCACCATTGGGGGGCCAGAGCAGCGAACAGTTTTGACTGGGCTGAGCGGGAACTGTACTTCCTCAGTGGTAGGGAGGTGAGCAGGCCAGAGGTGGATGAACGCAGTGCCCTTGTTTGGGTGTAGGGCCTGATCAGAGCCTGGAGGTACTACGGTGCCGTTCCCCTCACAGCTCCGTAGGCAAGCACCATGGTCTTTTAGCGGATGCGAGCTTCAACTGGAAGCCAGTGGAGAGAGCGTAGGAGCGGGGTGACGTGAGAGAACTTGGGAAGGTTGAACACCAGACGGGCTGCGGCGTTCTGGATGAGTTGTAGGGGTTTAATGGCACAGGCAGGGAGCCCAGCCAACAGCGAGTTGCAGTAATCCAGACGGGAGATGACAAGTGCCTGGATTAGGACCTGCGCCGCTTCCTGTGTGAGGCAGGGTCGTACTCTGCGGATGTTGTAGAGCATGAACCTACAGGAACGGGCCACCGCCATGATGTTGGTTGAGAACGACAAGGTGTTTTCCAGGATCACGCCAAGGTTCTTAGCGCTCTGGGAGGAGGACACAATGGAGTTGTCAACCGTGATGGCGAGATCATGGAACGGGCAGTCCTTCCCCGGGAGGAAGAGCAGCTCCGTCTTGCCGAGGTTCAGCTTGAGGTGGTGATCCGTCATCCACACTGATATGTCTGCCAGACATGCAGAGATGCGATTCGCCACCTGGTCATCAGAAGGGGGAAAGGAGAAGATTAATTGTGTGTCGTCTGCATAGCAATGATAGGAGAGACCATGTGAGGTTATGACAGAGCCAAGTGACTTGTATAGCGAGAATAGGAGAGGGCCTAGAACAGAGCCCTGGGGGACACCAGTGGTGAGAGCCCGTGGCGAGGAGACAGATTCTCGCCACGCCACCTGGTAGGAGCGACCTGTCAGGTAGGACGCAATCCAAGCGTGGGCCGCACCGGAGATGCCCAACTCGGAGAGGGTGGAGAGGAGGATCTGATGGTTCACAGTATCGAAGGCAGCCGATAGGTCTAGAAGGATGAGAGCAGAGGAGAGAGAGTTAGCTTTCGCAGTGCGGAGCGCCTCCGTGATACAGAGAAGAGCAGTCTCAGTTGAATGACTAGTCTTGAAACCTGACTGATTTGGATCAAGAAGGTCATTCTGAGAGAGATAGCGGGAGAGCTGGCCAAGGACGGCACGTTCAAGAGTTTTGGAGAGAAAAGAAAGAAGGGATACTGGTCTGTAGTTGTTGACATCGGGGGGATCGAGTGTAGGTTTTTTCAGAAGGGGTGCAACTCTCGCTCTCTTGAAGACGGAAGGGACGTAGCCAGCGGTCAGGGATGAGTTGATGAGCGAGGTGAGGTAAGGGAGAAGGTCTCCGGAAATGGTCTGGAGAAGAGAGGAGGGGATAGGGTCAAGCGGGCAGGTTGTTGGGCGGCCGGCCGTCACAAGAAGCGAGATTTCATCTGGAGAGAGAGGGAGAAAGAGGTCAGAGCACAGGGTAGGGCAGTGTGAGCAGAACCAGCGGTGTCGTTTGACTTAGCAAACGAGGATCGGATGTCGTCGACCTTCTTTTCAAAATGGTTGACGAAGTCATCTGCAGAGAGGGAGGAGGGGGGAGGATTCAGGAGGGAGGAGAAGGTGGCAAAGAGCTTCCTAGGGTTAGAGGCAGATGCTTGGAATTTAGAGTGGTAGAAAGTGGCTTTAGCAGCAGAGACAGAGGAGGAAAATGTAGAGAGGAGGGAGTGAAAGGATGCCAGGTCCGCAGGGAGGCGAGTTTTCCTCCATTTCCGCTCGGCTGCCCGGAGCTCTGTTCTCAAACTTGGTTTGAGCTTTACTAGTCATCTGTTTTTACTCCATTCTTCCACTCTGTTAATAGTTAATGTATTAAACATATTGAGTTGAACATGTTTTTGTTAAGTTTGACTCTGTGTTATGTTCAAATTACGTGAAATAAAAGTTCATTTACTCGAAGGGTACTCGATTGGTGGAACGAACAACGCACACTCCTCCCTCCTCCTGCCCTACGCTCCCTGCAAACAAGGTATCTCATGCCACACTCTGTTAGACAAACAGTTTTTTGCATGTCCACCTGTGAAAGGGTGTGAGACTCTTTTGGTTGGTAGGGTGTCCATGGCCTTCTCAGCTTTTTTCCTTGAGGAAAACATACTGCCGCCTTGCACATTTCAGCAGCCTACTTCTCTTCAGCTTTTGTTATTCTGTCTTTCCTCTTATGGCATTTATATGTCTTTGGGCCCACAACTTGAAAAGGGAACACCATTGAATAGGTGACTGGTACTCTCCAATCTGAGTTTTTTTCCCCCCTGCAAAGTCTTCATCTGTTGAATTTTAAGAATATGGTATATTACTATTAGAATGAAAGGCTTGTAAGTGTGGGGGACCAAAGTTCCCGTAATTTAGAATTAAGTTCATAAATAAATACACACATAGTGTATTCAGACCCCGTAACCTTATGTTACGTTACAGCCTTACATATTTTTTTCCCTCGTCATTCTACACACATCACCCAATAATGACAAAGCAAAAACAGGTTTTTAGAAATGTTTGCAAATTTAAAACAAAAAGAAATATCACATTTTAGTTAAGTATTTAGACCCTTTACTCAGTTCTTTGTTGAAGCACCTTTGGCACCGATTACAGTGGCAGGGACATTCAGAGACTTGTCCCGAAGCTAATTCTGCATTGTCTTGGCTGTGTGTTTCGGTTTGTTGTCCTGTTGAAAGGTGAACCTTCACCTCAGTCTGAGGTCCTGAGCGCTCTGGAGCAGGATTTCCTCAAGGATTTCTCTGTACTTTGCTCCATTCAGCTTTCCCTCGATCCTGACTTGTCTCCCAGTCCCTGCCACTGGAAAAACATCTCCACAGCATGATGCTGCCACCACCATGCTTCACCTTTGGGATGGTGCCAGGTTTCTGTTTATTTCAAATTTGCTAACATTTCTAAAAACCTATTTCCACTTTGTCATTATGCGGTATTGTGTGTAGATTGAGGAGGGGGGCGGTTATTTAATTCATTTTAGAATAAGGCTGTAGCATAACAAAATGTGGAAAAAGTCAAGGGGTCTGAGTACTTTCCGAATTGGATGTGGGAGAGAAACTCATTCTGATTGGATGTGGCTGGCTCCCCAATGGGTGGGCCTGGCTGCCAATTGGGTGGGCCTTCTAAGGGACTTGGCTGTGTACTTAGGTTTGTTGTCCTGATGGAAGGTGAACCTTCACCCCGGTCTGGGGTCCTGAGTGCACTGGAGGAGGTTATCATCAAGGAACTCGCTATACTTTGCTCTATACTTGGCTCTGTTCATCTTTTCCTCGATCCTAACTGGTCTCCCAGTCCCTCCCGCTGCAAAACATCCCCACAGCATGATGCTTCCACCACCATGCTTTACCGTAGGGATGGTATCATGTTTCCTCCAGATGTGACACTTGGCATTCAGGCCAAAGAGTTTAATCTTGGTTTCATCAGACCAGAGAATCTTGTTTCTCATGGTCTGAGAGTCCTTTAGGTGCCTTTTGGCAAACTCCAAGCGGGCTGTCATGTGCCTTTTACTGAGGAGTGGTTTCCTTCTGGCCACTCTACCAAAAAGGCCTGATTGGTGGAGTGCTGCAGAGATGGTTGTCCTTCTGGAAGGTTCTCCCATCTCCACATAGGAACTCTGGCGCTATGTCAGAGTGAGCATCGGTTCTTGGTCACCTCTCTGACCAAGGCCCTTCTCCCTCGATTGCTCAGTTTGGCTGGGCGGCCAGCGCTAGGAAGAATCTTGGTGGTTTCAAACTTCTTCCATTTAAGAATGATGGAAGCCGCTGTGTTCTTGGGAACCTTCAATGTTGTAGAAATGTTTTGTTACCCTTCCCCAGATCTGTGCCTTGACACAATCCTGTCTCTGATCTCTACGGACAATTCCTTCAACCTCGTGGCTTGGTTTTTGCTCTGAAATGCACTGTCAACTGTGGGACCTTATATAAACAGCTGTGTGTGTGCCTTTCCAAATCATGTCCAATCAATTGAATTTACCATGGATGGACTACAATCAAGTGGTAAAAACATCTCAAGGATGATCAATGGAAACAGATGCACCTGAGGTCAGTTTCTAGTCTCATGGCAAAGGGTCTGAATTACTTAGGTGAATAAGTTATTTCTGTTTATTTTCTTTTGCTAAAAATCTGTTTTCGCTTTGTGTGTAGATTGAGGAAAAACGTTTATTTAATCCGTTTTAGAATAAGGCTGTAACGCAACAAAAGGTCAAGGGGCCTAAATACTTTCCGAATGAACTGTATACATACTTTACATTGTGTGCTGAAGGCATGGGTTTATTTTTACACTGTCACACACACAAGCTGAAATGAAGGGGGATGCATAACTACTTTTCCCTGAAGGTGAGAAACGAGGTACAGCATAGAACTTCGATTGAAGACTTAAAATCATGCCTGACAAGACCAATAAAATCATAACGGTATCCTATTATTGTGTGGATACAGGAGTAGCCTATTCTTCAATAATGTAACTATGTGCTAGTATTATTTATCTAATTGATAAATACAATTTTAAGTGTGGATGGATACGATACATAATTCAATGATTACCAGGTAGATACAGTAGTAGCCTATAGTCTACAATATAACGTCATTGAATGTGCTTTAGTATAATTTATTTTATTGATGAATTCAATTGTAAATGGGGATGGGTAGGCTACTTCATTCAGTAAATACTGGATGTCTTGCTATCTCTGGGAGCATGTTCATGAAGGCTTTTCAGCTGTTGAACTATGGCAATGTCTAATTTCTAAATCGTTCTTTGTTTTTGTCAAGATGTGATTTGTATTAATGTATTTTTATTTGACCTTCAATTAACTTCACTGCAGCTGTTCAACCCACCACGCCCACTGCTCTCCCTCCACAAACACATCCTCTTCTCCTGTTCAACAAATTTGCCGGCACACTGAAAATGACTGTACTTACATACTCCTGTGGCCATCTCATTGAAACATGATCCACCCCACGGCCTCAGCTGGACAGCTAGAATGAGAGAAATGTAAACAAGATGCTACAGTAGTGTGTGTGTGTACAGAGTTCCAAGAAAAGACGTGTGATGTCCTTATGTATCAATGTTGAAATGCAATAAATGGAAGATGGCAAAGGAGATAGTGATGTGAGTGAGAGCATATGAAAATGAAGACCCCTTGGGATCTAACATGAGTATGGGGTGCCCTCGTCTCATTAATATCCGTTTGAGGATGCTAGTCTCCCCTGGTAGAGGTTCTTGGAACACTGCTATTTTAGTCTGAGCAGAGGTTGACGAAAACCTTCGAAGTTGGTGGTGTTATGTTGCGTGTTATCTTGAATACCAGGCAGAAATTTGAGTACATAATGAAATGGTGTAAATTAAACTTGTACACTCTCTGAAAAAGGGGTTCCATCAGGGTTCTTTGGCTGTCACCAAAGGAGAACCCCTTTTTGGTTCCAGGTTGAAGTATTTTCGGTTCCAGTAAGAACCCTGTTGGGTTCCAAATCAAACCCTCTGTGGAATGGAACCCAAAAGGGTTCTACCTAGACACAGAAGGGGTTCTTCGTGGAACCAAACAGGGTTTTATGGGGACAGCAGAAGAATCCTTTTAGGTTCTAGATGGCACCTTTTTTCTGAATGTAGGGCTATATTGCAGTGGTTCTGTGGTTTTCAGTTTTTTTTTTATTACAGAAATTTTGGTGGTTAAAATAACCAACAATACTGTGAAACAGCTCCACTTTTAGCACATATTTGCAAGCAGGCAAAGTAGCCTTCTACTGTATGCATGCTGATGCATGTGTGATCACTCAATATTGACAGGACTGACAAAAAAAATACATGCTCAATGCAATCAAGAAATGTACAAAACAATGAAGAAATTGACAAAAGTTGTAAATGTTATGAAATTAAACAAAACTTGTTGATCAAGTGTAGCAGTTTTAATATCATTAACATAAATGACCATAAATCAACATTGTAGATTATTAAAAAAAACAGTATTAACGGTTCACATTTACTGGTGGGGATATAACAGGCCATGTACATCTCTAGAGGATCATTGCATCAACGACAGTATGACTACAGTATAATGGACATGTCAAACTTGCATTATTACGCAATTATTAAGAGACTAGATACAAATTGCTAATCCTGGCGACCAGTGTTCTAGCATTAATTTATTGAGGCAAGCAGATCAGTGATGTCAAGGTGGTACCCACGAATATGCTGTGTATAGTGTAAATAACTACCAATAGGCCTACTAAATTATAAGTGTTTAGTTCATCAAATAACTGTAAAATAAGGAATGCAGTTACTCCATTCAACTAATAGGATGCATTAGTCTTGAAACAATTTACAGAAACAATTAGTGTACATGAAATGTATGATACATTAAAGAATAACACAGAGTAGCCTATATGACTATTACCATTAGGTTAAAACAACGTGGTAACATGTCTTCAGTTCAAAATAATCTCTAAAAGAAAAAACTATGTGTGTCAGATACACACAGCAGCTTGGTAGCAAGTTCTCAAAGTATGAACAAATTCACTGTCTTTTAACCAAATTCAAGCAGAAAATCATGCCCACCTGAGTTAGCATTTCTTTGCACTTTACTAGTGAAAACAAAAGACAGGAAAACATGGCCAGAATCTAATCAACTCAATTTAAATGATAGGAGTGCACCCTTGTTGCTCTCCAACAAACAAAATAACAGTTTTCCTTTAACAATAAATCCATAGCACTTGCAGAGCAAAATATATGAAAATTCATAGCTCTTCATGAACTCTTGAACAATTCAAACATGACAATTTAATTCACAGAGTAACATTAATTCAGTTGATTCACATTTTCATCTGTCTTCTCACCTTTCTTGGCATCAGTGAACCCAGGACTCCCATGGAAACGTATCTTCTTAGAGATCCTCTGTGTCCAACGTAAAACACTAAATAATGCATGCAGAGCAGAATTAGGCCGAAACCCACTAATTATCAAAATCCAGAAAATAGACGTTAAATTCTACAACCACCTAAAATGAACAATACCCAAACCTTCCAAAACAAAGCCATCACCTACAGAGAAATTAGCCTGGAGAAATTAACCTGCTTAGGTTAATTTCTCCAGGTTAATTTCTCTGTAGGTGATGGTCCTGGTCCTTGGTCTCTTCACAAACACCACAAAATGAGGTGCAAACTGAGCTGGACTTCCTAACCTCCTGCCAAATGTATGACCATATTAGAGACACATATTCCCCTCAGATTACACAGACACACAAAGAATTAGAAAACAAGTCAAATTTGGACAATCTCCCATAACTGGGTGAAATACCACAGTGTGCAATCATAGCAGCAAGATGTGTGACCTGCTGCCACAAGAAAAGGGCAACCAGTGAAGAACAAACACCATTGTAAATATAACCTATATTTATGTTTATTTTCCCTTTTGTACTATTTAGCTATTTGCTCATCATTACAACACTGTATATACATAATATGACATTTGAAATGTCTTTATTCTTTTGGAACTTTTGGAAGTGTAATGTTTACTGTTCATTTTTTGTTTATTTAACTTTTGTTTATTACATATTTCACTTGCTTTGGCAATGTAAACATATGTTTCCCATTCCAATAAAGCCCTAAATTGAGAGGTATCAGTAGCTTCACCTGGCAGAATTCTGACCTGAATCACTCCACCACATACGCCTGGCTGAGGCTCTCAATCTATCCAATCACCGTTCGCATGCTGTTGACCAATGACGCGGAGGTATGTAGGCTGAAATACGCCCCTAGGCGTGGCTTTGGCTGAACTCGTTGGGAAAAAAAGACGGGTTCCTTTCAGGAAAAATGGCAGCTGTTGACGTCGACATGCAGACGGAACTAGAGCCACAAATAATTATTGACGCCGACATGGAGAGGTAGCTAAATATGCACTTTTTCATTAATGGTTGTGAAGAAAGTACCCTTTGTTATTTGATCGAAATCCGAGCAGAATCGTCATTTCTACTTAGCGGGGCCTACCTGGCTAGCTAAATAATATCTTTCACCAACTAACAAGGGTTAGGTAACGTTAGCTACAACTAACTAGCTAATCCAAGGGGAATTTCAACGGTCTCGAGTCTCCAGACAGAACGTACCAGAAAGCAAACTATCCTAACTAGTATTAGTTAACTATGCCATTTGTTCCTTCGTATTGGCAATTAACGTTACTTTACATTGACAAAATTGGTTCGAGGTTCTACTAGTTTATCTAGCTAACGTTTAATTGACAATCTGCAAACCACCCTGAACTGTGCTGTTCTATGTGTATCCTTTGTCACTGCATTTGTGCCACTCATGTTAGGTTGCCTATGGATTATCCTAGGAAGCAAAAAGTGGCCACCACATCTGACTAGAGGATAAAACCATGCTGAGGCCAGACGGAATGACCCATTTCTCAGTCACGATGAGAATGCCATCATAGTAGCTACTTGCCACACAAGTGTCAATAACTGAACTGTGTATATGTATATTGGTCTGCTCATTACATTTTTCAAATGAACGGATGTGGCCTTTTTTTTTGCCTACTTAGCGTTGAGATCAATGATCTTTGTGCACGCTAGTTAGCGACTTAGCATTTAAGTTTGGTTTTCAAAAGAAACGAAGTGTGCACTTGATGTGGTTGCAGGATATCACGCTGTTAGTTTACATGGATGGGCCTAATGGAAGAAAGTGGATGTGAACAGTTTACCCAAACAAAATGACACAATTACTGTTGACTAACCCCATTCAGTACAAATTTGCGCAACCGCGGCATTCAAACGAGACTGCAATGAAAACTAATAGGACTGTTGGCATCAAAATCTAGGTTGTGAACTACGTTTCTATTGACATGGTAATGGCCCGATAGTATTGGAGAAAAGTTTAAAAAACTGCCCCCTCTGACGCTGTTAAATTGTGAGGTACGTATGCAAGCATTATGCAACTCATTCTGTGTAGTACAGCCTCTCTCCACCAGGTGTAGCGCTTCTCTCGCAGTTTAAAAACAAGAAAGGGACAGGGTAAGGCGGATACTTAGTCAATCGTACAACTGAATGCATTCATTTTTTTGCATCATCGCTGCAAGCCACCATGACTCTCAAAAGCCGCGACAGCCGCTGTTTACTTCTGAAGATAACTTTAGTGCCGCCCTAAAAACCCGACTCTTAACTCGACAAACTTCAAATAGGTATGTAATGACACATTATATTAACTTTTATAGTGTTTTAAATAAAACCAAAGTTTATTTGTCATGTGCGCTGAATACAACAGGTGTAGGTAGACCTTACAGCTTACTTACAGCCTCTAACCAATAGTGGGAAAAAAAAGGTGTGTGTGGGTATGTAAAGAAATAAAACAGGAAAAATACATTTGAAAATAAGAGTAGCAAGGCTATATACAGACACCGGTTGTGTTTTATTTACTTTTCAGAGGTGATAAGTTGGACAGATCAGGTGAAAATAATGTTTCCCCACACTGCTTATCTCCCGCTTTCCTTATCACGCAGTAGGTTTCGTTTCCCTACCCAGTCATTTTTAAAAAGACCCAACAGAGCTCATTGCCTTCTTCAATCATGCAGAGACGGGCAGCATGACGGGCTTGTCATTGATTTTCCTGGAAAGGGTAGATATTGTGATTTACAATGGTATTCATATTACAGTTGACCTGGAAGTATTACGTTTTTTGGGGTGTTAAAACAAGGTCAGTTGTGCATTTATAGCATGATATACAAAATATCGTTAGCTAACTATATGTGGTAACCCTTAGCAAGCTAGTTGTTTTCGAGATGATCGATCTCTGTTGAGGGAGGAGCTGGTTTTAACAATTCTGAACACATTCCGTTTGTCAAAATAATGACTTATGTTCGCTAGCTGGGCAGGCAAACGCTGCCAAATACTAAACTGTAAACCAATATAAACTTGTGTACTATCGCTGGTAATCATGTTATCCGTATCTAAGGTAGTAGAAAACTGGTGACATCGAGAGACCTCCTTCTGACAAACTGCTATCAGGTAGAGTATTTTAAATGTATTTGTAATTTAGCTATTTAGCCATAGAAACGTGATGCCTCAACGCAAGCTGTAAAATGACTCCGAACATAGAACACAGCAACCATAGTATTGTTGCTAATGTTTGCTAGATAGAACAAGTAGATCTGTTGTTAGCTAGTCGGAATAAATACACAATATATCCAACAGAATGTGGACACCCCTTCAAATTAGTGTATTTGGCTATTTCAGCCACATCCATTGCTTACAGGTGTATAAAATCGAGCACACAGTCACGCAATCTCCATAGAGTGGCAGTAGAGTGGCCTTACTGAAGAGCTCGGTGACTTTCAACGTGGCACCTTCGTAGGATGCCACCACAACAATGGGACAGATATTTCACCAGATGTATAAATGTCAGGCATCCAGTTGGCATTCTGCACATTTTCTCATCTATGAAACATTTGATCTCAATACAGTTTTCTGTTCCTAAAACTATAATCTTATGAACAGAGTGGACTACGTTTTGTAGACTTCACTCTTTGCAAAGTTTTTCAAAATCGTGTTGTTTAGGAGTGTAAAGGAGAATTGAGTTAATGCACACGCCTACTTCAAGAGTAGGTGTTCCCTAACGGAAATATGCAGATGCACGCTAGAACGCGCCAATAGGATCTCACTAGCTCGTGCTTGCTTCTGCCCTCCTTGCTTGTTCTGCCCACTAGGCCTCCAATGTTCCCATTGGTATAGTTATAAAGACCTTTAATGCCACTTTTCCAACAAGTCATTTCGTCACATTTCTGCCCTGCTAGAGCTTCTCCGGTCAACTGTAAGTGCTGTTATTGTGAAGTGGTAACGTCTAGGAGCAACAACAGCTCAGCCACAAAGTGGTAGGCTACACAAGCTCACAGAATGGGGCTGCTGAGTGCCTACATAGTTTGTAACAATTGTCTGTCCTTGGTTGCAACACTCACTACCAAGTTCCAAACTGCCTCTGGAAGCAACGTTCGCACAATAACTGTTTGTCGGGAGCCTCACGAAATGGGTTTCAATAGCCGAGCAGCCACACACAAGCCTAAGCTCACCATGCACAATGCCAAGTGTCAGCTGGAGTGATGTAAAGCTCGTCCCCATTGGACTCTGGAGCAGTGGAAACGTGTTCTCTGGCGTGATGAATCACTCTTCACCGTCTGGCAGTCCTACGGACTAATCTGGGTTTGGCGGATGCCAGGAGAATGCTACCTAACCGAATGCGTAATGCCAACTGTGTAAAGTTCAGTGGAGGTAGAATAATAATGCTCTGGGGCTGTTCTTCATGGTTCGGGTTTGGCCTCTTAGTTCCAGGGAAGGGAAATCTTAACACTACAGCATACAATGACATTCTAGACGATTCTGTGCTTCCAACTTTGTGGCAACAATTTGGGGTAGGCTCTTTCATGTTTTAGCGTGACTTACATTTTTCATTGGATTTAACTAGGCAAGTCAATAAGAACACATTCTTATTTTCAACACCGACCTAGGAACAGTGGGTTAACTGCCTTGATCAGGTGCAGAACAACAGATTTTTACCTTGTCAGCTCGGGGATTCGATCGAGCAACCTTCCGGTTCTAGTCCAATGCTCAAACCACTAGGCTACCTGCCGCACAATGTCCCCGTGCCCAAAGCAAGGTCCATTCAGAAATGGTTTGTCGAGATCAGCGTGGACGAACTTGATTGGCCTGCACAGAGCCCTGACCTCAACCCCATCGAGCACATTTGGGATGAATTGTAACCCTGACTGCGAGCCAGGCCTAATTGCCCAACATCAGTGCTTGACCTCTAATGCTCTTGTAGCTGAATGGAAGCAAGTTCTAGCAGGAATGTTCCTACATTTAATGGAAAGCCTTCCCAGAAGAGTGGAGGCTGTTATAGTAGCAAAGGGGGGGACCAAGTCCATATTAATGCCTGTGATTTTGGAATCAGATGTTTGATGAGCAGATGTCCACATACTTTGTGATGTAGTGTAGGTTTATTACTAGCTAGCATGTAATTCCGGGACGTTGAGCGTTTTAGCTATCAGTTTATTCCAAGTAATAATTTAAGAGGACTGACCTGTAGGACAAGTAGTGTAAATCTAATTTTATTTTTTTAAATTTTACCTTTATTTAACCAGGCAAGTCAGTTAAGAACAAATTCTCATTTTCAATAACGGCCTAGGAACAGTGGGTTAACTGCCTGTTCAGGGGCAGAACGACAGATTTGTACCTTGTCGGCTCGGGGGTTTGAACTTGCAACTTTCCGGTTCCTAGTCCAACGCTCTAACCACTAGGCTACCCTGGACTCACTAATTTAATGTATACTGACAAATAAGAAATGCCTCATTATCCCTGTCAATAGTTGAAGTAGGATGACTGTCAGGATGTACACTTTCTAGCTCACAAACTTCATTACTTTGCTGTGATTTCTTTTATTCATTCAGGTCTCTCACTTGTCTCACGTGATCTATTCAGCTCTCCTGTGTCCATCTCCCAGAGATCAACCAAGTGCTTTTCGCCAAGCATGGGCTGTAAGGAGAACCTTCCTACTGCAGTTTGAACTAGCCCTGCTGTCACTATTTAGACATTGGGACCACGTATGCATTATATTTAGATAATGGAAAACATGTCTCGTACTCAGTCATAGGTAGTAGTAGAATAATGAATGGATTGGCAAGATTTTGACACTGTCAACTTTAAAGGTTAATAATTTAAACCACCTAAATATACTCGCATACACTGAACATTTCGTATTTAAAACTCACATTTCCAAACTATAATCCTACAGGCTCTATTATTCTCCATACCTTATGTTCCAATGCATCCTACATTATGCATGGTATTGAGAAGCTGCTATTTGAGATTTCATCTCATTTAGAAATGTTACTGCTGTTTGAAGACCCTCCCACTCTGTCTTCCGAATTCTTTCTCTCTGCTCTTGTTATCCTTAATAGGATTGTTGGTGGGCGGAGCTGGGAGGGTTGTCAGCGAGATGAGACACACCTGGGCTCAGGTGTGTCCCGGGGATAAATACACCCCCACACATACATCGAGGAGACCACGCAGACATGCTGTTTTTTTTGTGTGCCATTTTGGGGCTTTGTTAGTTTATTTTGGCACCTCTCAATACCCCTCATTATCACCATCTATGCACTCATCCACTCGCTTACACTACTGATTACACACTGTTACTTATATATAGGTTACTTTATTTAATAAATATATATTTTTCTTTTATGCATTATGATGGGTTGTTTGGTAGGCCCAGTGTTGGCTGCCTTTGTTTATGTTTGTTTGGTAAACTTGACACTGCATTGTATAATTGGTTGTGTGCTGCGTTGGAGAGAGGAACATTGGTTAGTTTCCAGTCCCCTGCCCAGGCTGGAAACTCTTGCTCTACTTGCTGTTGGGACATTTGTCCGAAGAGTTGAGTACATTCTGATGTGTACCTCAATGGGAGATTTAGATAGGATAAGTGCCATTTGCTCCCCGGAGTCATAGCCCTGTTAGCCTTTTGGCGACGAGTTTCAATTTGGAATACGTTGGGCATAGTTAGTTATTTTGTTATTTTGTTAGCTATTTTTGTGTGGGGTCCGTGGACCGATAAGTTGTCTCAGGGGGCACATCTGTTGCTTGGGGGTGGAATCTGCCATTTTGCTGCCCCTCCCCCTTTCTAGTGGGCTCCAGTGCGTAATTACCCACCGCAAATCCGCACGAAAACTAGGGTTGAGCTGTTGTAGGATTTGGTGAAGCACCTTGTACAATACCAGTCAAAAGTTTGTACACTCCTACTCTTTCAGGGGTTTTTATTTTTACTATTTTCTACATTGTAGAATAATAGTGAAGACATCACAACTATGAAATAACACACATGGAATCATGCAGTAACCAAAAAAGTGTTAAACAAAATCAAAATATATTTTTACCCTTTGCCTTGACAGCTTTGCACATTCTTGGCATTCTCTCAACCAGCTTCACCTGGAATGCTTTTCTAACAGTCTTGAAGAAGTTCCCACATATGCTGAGCACTTGTTGGCTGTGTTTTCTAAACTCTGTGGTCCGACTCATCCCAAACCATCTCAAATTTGCACTAAAGGACCGATTTCCACCGGTCTAATGTCCATTGCTTGTGTTTCTTGGCCCATGCAAGTCTCTTCTTCTTATTGGTGTCCTTTAGTTTTTTTTTTTTTTGCAGCAAGTGACCATAAAGGCCTGATTCACGATGTCTCCTCTGAACAGGTTATGTTGAGATGTGTCTGTTACTTGAATCCTGAAGCATTTATTCAGGCTGAAATTTCTGAGGGTGGTAATTCTAAAGAACGTATCCTCTGCAGCAGCGGTAACTCTGGGTCTTCTATTCCTGTGGTGGTCCTCATGAGGGCCAGTTTCATCATAGCGCTTGGTGGTTTTTGTGACGGCACTTGAAGAAACTTTCAAAGTTCTTTAAAGTAATGGACTGTTTCTTTGCTTATTTGAGTTCTTGCTATTATGGAATATGGTCTTTTACCAAATAGGGCTATCTTCTGTATACCACCCTTACCATGTCACAACACAACTGATTTGCTCAAATGCGTTATGACGGAAAGAAATTCCACAAATTAACTTTTAACAAGACACCTCTGTTAATTGAAATGCATTCCAAGTGACTATCCCATGAAGCTGGTTGAGAGCATGCCAAGAATGCAAAGCTGTCAAGGCAAAGGGTGGCTACTTTGAAGAAACTTAAATCGAAATAATTTCATATTTAACGCTATTTTATTTTGGTTACTACATGATTCCATGTGTGTTATTTCATAGTTTTGACCTTCAGTATTCTACAAATTTTAAAATGGTAAAAATAAAGAAAAAACCCTTGAATGAGTAGGTGTGCCAAATTCAGACTGGTGCTGTATAGCTCATCTCTCTCCTGTGGTGCCCAGTGTGATTGGCACTTGCCTTGTTTAAGGTCCAGTCTGGTGTGCTCAGCAGAGGGGAAGAGTGAGATTTGTATGTATTTCTTTAGTAGTTGTGATTATGGCGTCAAATGTTCATTCATGTTCCATCAGAGGAACTGTTGGAATTATGTACTAAAGTACAGTTGTTGAAGATCGCTGAACACTACCAGGTTGAAATGAGTGATACATTGAAAACAATTCTGTTAGGTTGATATTGAAGGTCAATCTGATTGAGAGTGGTATACTTGTAGTTACCACTGGGGCAGCCTCTGCCGGGGACTCTCCAGCCATCTCCTGGTTTCGCTGCAATGGCCTCTCTGTCTGTTAGCCGTAGTAGTCTTTCTTCTGAACAGCAGAAATAACTGCTTCTGTTACAGCTTGAGCATAGTCGTGTTAAGGAATTGGAATTTAAATGGGATTTGTAGCGCGCTGATCGTGTTAAGCATGATAAGGAATTGGAATTTAGAGTATTTGGAGCTCGCTAAAATCAAGCTGCTACGAGTGGTTAGAATTGGTTACGGAAGGAAAGTTCTCGAGAGTTTGCTTATGTAACGTGACCCTGATTCACCTAATGGTCGCTCCTCTTTCGTTCCTGCCCCGGACACACTTGATATTATTGGAAACTTACAGCTGTTGCCAAAATTTAATGAAAGGACCCTGACACATTATTTTCATTGTTAGAGTAAGTGTCTAGCGCTAGGAGTTGACCTGATTCTAATCACACTTTAATGTTGCTGTGTGTGTTGACTGGTAAAGCACAGGAAACATATTCAGCACTTTGTAGCCAACGTTGTCAGTTATGAGGTCAATGGCTGTGTTACAGATTTACGAATTGGTTCCTGAGGCTTACTGCCAACAATTTAGAACTTTAAAAAGGATGATGTTGAATTTGAGCTAAAGTTATCTTCACAGTTTAATCGCAGGTGTTCCTCTGCGGTTAAGACTTTCTAGGGGCTGTGTGATCTGATTATGCTAGAACAATTTAAGGACACAAACCCAGATCAATTAACAAACAAAGTGAAGACTGTCTCTGAAGCTGAGGTTTTGGGGGACGAGTATGTTTTGACTCAAATAAGTGGCTTTGCAGAGCCCTGTATTCGGATTGAGTGGGGGCGTTTGGAGAGATTTGAGCCTCGACCAACGAGACACTCTGTTTCACGGGCAGAGCTTCATTCATCTAGAGTTGAGCCTGGCTCCCATGGTAAAGCTGACTTCGGTCAAGTGACATTACTGTCAGGGTTCAGGTCATTGAAAATACAAATGTCCTGTTCTCCCTAAGGGTAAGTTCAGTACTGGCGCTAACGTTAAACCTAAGCCTACTGCGATGGAAGCGCCAGTCTCACATCCGTTCACTCCGGTCACTTCGTCTTATGCCCAGGTGCATGTTAATAAAGTCCCAATTGACCCAGATTATTTACCTTCCATTACATAGGGTTTTGTGTGTCTGTTAGGCAGTAACGTGCCAGTGTAGATCTTGAGGGACACAGGTGGCTCAGAGTTGTTTGTTAGTCTGTTACCTTTCTTTGCTGAGACTGATTCAGGGAATCGTGTTTCAATTAGGGGAATCGGGTCGAACACTCATTTCCATTGCGTTAACTGATGTTGGATTCTGAACTGGTGAAAGGCTCCCGAGTGGCGCAGCAGTCTAAGGCACTGCATCGCAGTGCAAGAGGTGTCACTGCAGTCCATGGTTCGAATCCAGGCTGCATCACATCCAGTCGCGATTGGGAGTCCCATAGGACGGCACACAAATGGCCCAGGGCTTTGGCCGGGGTAAAATAAGAATTTGTTCTTAACTGACTTGCCTAGTTAATTAAAAAATAATTGTACGTGCATGGTGAGGATGTACGGACGATTGCATACTGCAGGGTAGATTGAAAAATGTAGAGTCACTGGGTGTTTTGGATAGCCTTCTTGTTCATCTACCTGCTGATAGGCAAGACGAGTTGGTCGGTCTTATTCTGAGTTTTCCAATTATTTTTTCTTCTGATATGCCGAAACGTACAAACTTAATACAACATAATGTTAGGGATGCGGACCCCATCCGTCAGTGGTTCTATAGTTTCTCCAGAGAAATGTAGTTTTCTGGATGCTGGAGAATGATATTGCAGAGCCTTCTTTTTCCTGCTGGGTTTCTCCCTGTATCTTGGTCAGTAAACCGGATGGGACAAACCAATTTTTGTACAGACTACCGTAAAGTCACTAAGCCAGATTAATTCCTCTTCCTTAGATGGAGGACTGCGTAAATCAGGTTGAGAAGCAAAGTTTGTGAAAAAGTTTGACATGTTAAAGGTCAATTGGCAGGTGTATTCTCTGAATTCTCTGTCTTTTATTACGCCCTCCGGTCTGTACTCATAGTCGGTTATTAGTTTCGGCCTGCGTAATGCACCTGCCACTTTTCAGCACCTTTATAGATTGGGTTTTCTCCCGTATTCAAGCCTTGTTCGACCGCCTGGCTGTGGGTTGCCTCACTATCAACTTGGCAGAGTGAGTTTGCTCAGGTGATATTTACGTACCTTAGTACGGTGGTTGGGCAGGGTGAAGTGCGTCCTGTTCAGGCTAAAGTGATAGCTGTTGATGATTTTCGAACGTCAACTACTAATAAAGAACTAATGCGTTTCTTGGGAATGATTGGTTATCGTAGTTTCTGTAGGAACTTCTCTACCGTAGTCGCTCCCCTGACAGATTTGCTGAAAGGTCTGGCATTTACGTCTAGTTTCCTGTACGCAGCCTTTTGATGTGAAGAATTTGCTTACCTCCAGTCTGTTGCTGGCTGCTCCTGGCGTGGATTTGTCATTGACCTTGCAGGTAGATGCGAGTCACTGCAAGTGCAGTCCCGGTGTTGAGGCCTGTTGGTTTCTTTTTCCAAGAAGTTTAACCGTTATCAGTTGAACTACTCCGTGGTGGTAAAAGAAGCTCTAGCACTCACTTGGGTGCTGCAAGACTTCAAGGTGTGTGTCGGGTGTAGTACCAAATGTGGTCTACACCAACCATAACCCTCTCACCTTCTTGATGTCTGTCTCCTGACCAGAGAATAATGTTCTTACAGGCATTCCATCTCAATGTGTGGCACATCAGGGGGTCTGATAATATTGTTGATGGTGCGCACTGTTCCTGAACGCATCAGGTTCTGGTTACGTGGACATGTGATTTCTCATGCGTGTAGTCCCTGAGTGTTGTGACATATGCTTTTTGTCCACGTAACTGGGAAACTGTATTATGTTATCTTGTCGCTCCTGTCATCTGTTCCCTGCTGTCCTCGTTTTTTAAATTCCTCTTAAGATTGCTGAGGTCTGGGGAGGATGAGGTTGGCTGGGGCAGTGGGGTAGCTTTAACCAGGGCAATCAATATGTTATTATTTTGATATCTTTTTTGGTTGGTGTGGTCCCTGGGGGGGGGTTCTCCCACTCTCTGACAAATTATTTCTCTGCTCTTGTTTTCCCTAATAGAATGTTGGTGGGTGGAGCTGGGAGGGTCGTCTGCGAGATGTGTCCTGGCAAAAAATACTTTCCTCCATACTTTGAGGAGACTCTCCGCGCGGACATGTTGTTTTTGTTGGGGCATTTTGGGGCTTTGTTTTATTTTGGCACCTCTCAACACCCCTCATCACCATCAATGCACACATCCACTCACTTACACTACTGATTAAACACCATTGTTACTTGTATATAAGTTACTTTATTTAATAAATATATTTGTGTTAATTCTTTCTTAGTCGTCTCTTTGTTACAGGCAGTGCTTATTGCACAGCGCATTGTACAACTATTTTTGGAGAAGATTGTATCGCAAGTTATGCTTTGTCTAGGCTATGCCATATGTATTGGCTAATATGCATATGCAGCTGTCGTTTTGAAACATCCATTCTAGCATATGTGACACACCTTTCTATCTCCGAGCTTTTATTTGGTTTTCTATGCAAAGTATATGATTTATTATTATGCCTGCAGTCAGTTACTTGAAATTACATGTAATCATGCCAAAACACGATTAAATTGTATTCACTGACAGAGCGATAACTGAGACACACAGACATTTTGCTGAGTAGGATTGTGATTTGACATACAAAAGTTATTTTTGTGAAAATGCTTTATCTGCCTTCCCAATGGAAACTAGTTCAAATCTATTTTCTATGTAAAAAGATGTACGTTTCTGGATGATGCAACATGCTGCCTTGTTGACAACTTGACCGAGTGGCGTATATTACTGTTAGATTTGAGAAGGACGTTCCTCTTCACCGCTTTTGCCCTTTCACGTCACGGGCCATAGATGGGTGCACCATGGCTCAGGTTAATAGAACTCTCTCATTGTTTACAGGGTAAGGAAACCAGTCTATGAACAAGGTATAGCAGCAATCCATGCTTTGGTTTAGTTTCCCATGCAGTGGCTGGCACGGTTGCATTTGTGTCACAAATCCCATTCAAGTCATGTGACTGTAATTAGCATTTCTTTCGCATCATGTTCAAATCTGCTGTAAGTGACTGAGCGTAACAATCCATTTTTAGGTGCTTTTGGGTAATTTGGACAGGATGTGCGGAAAATGCTAACAAATTTGTGCCACAAATTCTAAAATGTTAGCATTTGGAAACAGTGCCAGGCAAACCAAAGCATGTATTGCTTGTCCATAAACTCAGGGGCACAACTTTAAATTGGGACGGAGGGGACAGTTGCTTAATTGCCGCTATAGCCAATCGAGTAGACTACACATCCCCTAGTAGTAGGCCTATGTCTTAATGATATATTTATTTAATCCCCTTCATTGGTTTTGCTCCAGTGCCTTCTATGTCCTCACACTGGGCCAGTTTCTGTTTGTTCCAATCAGGTAAACATGCCAAGTGTGCTTTCCCATTTGGTACACTGAGCCAATTCATTTGCATAGGTCAAAATGTGTTTGTTACTAAGACGAGATCCCCTGGCTGCTATGCACAAATAGATTGCCTCTGAATATTTTTGCTGACATCACAATCAAAATAACAACTAGCAAATCAATAGATTTTCCCCTGCTTAACTGGCTTAAGCGTAATTGTATATCAGTTACTGCTGAATTGTAGGTAACATATTGATAATTTTTTGGGGTGGATAGCCTGAATGCTCCATTTGTTTCTTTCTTTGTTTTCTCTCAGGGAGGCTGAGGGCTTCAAAGATCAAGGAAATGCTTTCTACGTCAAGAAGGATTATTCTGAGGCATTTAACTACTACACCAAGGCCATTGGTGAGAATGCAACCCTAGCTTTGAACCCAAGTTTAGTAACAACATGCTATGCCATAGCGTAGAGGGCAACTGTAGGGAGATTTTTTTGAAGGATTCTCAAATGATATATTTCTTATTTAACTGGATCGTTAGAGCCAACTCTCATTGACGACTAGTTTGAAAATTCAGCTAATAATTTATTTCAGTTTCCAGACATGCTATGTTTCTCTGGAATTATAGACTGTTGATGTGATTGATTAGTCGTGACTCTTGAGAATATGGTTCCCTTTTTGTTTTTGTCAGATGCATGTCCTAAAAACGCCAGTTACTATGGAAACCGGGCGGCCACTCTCATGATGCTGTGCCGCTTCCGAGAGGCCCTGGTGGACTCCCAACGGGCTGTGCGGCTGGACGAATGTTTCATGAAGGTCAGAGTTCCGCCTGCTTGCTTCCGTGGCATATATATGTATGTGTGTGTGTGAAAATTAACATCATTTTGACGTTTTCCTCAAGAAATGGGGACTGCGTCATGTTTTGTTTCCTTGACATGATACTGCTGAGTATCACAATTAGAGCCCTGATAAATCCATTTGACGATATTTATTGGCCGACATGGTCTTTTCACAAATATATTTGTATCAGTCTTCCGTCTTTAAAACAACGATATTATTTATACATGAATTAACAAATAAATCCACTAATCTGAGCATAATCTGAGATATTACTATCATTTTTCCAGGTTTGCCCTGAGATGGCTCTCTAGTCTCAATCAAGACTCTCACTGAACATCATTCTGTAGCCAGCAGATTGACCACATTTGCAACCGCATTTGAAAAAGTAAATAATCAAAGTAAATCAAATTGGCTATGTACACTTCACCGATACGAAGTTCTCACTTTGCTAACGCTAGCTAGCAAAGTATTTTTAGCTAGCATGCCTGGCAGCCTGTGCTGCTAATGACAGGACTGGTGGCGAAAGTTATACAATAACACTGGTTGCAGTTATTATCTGTGCCTGTCATTCAAGCCATGTGCTGATATTGTGATTAGAATGTTACTAGCTAGAACGAGTAGTGACTCAAATGAGTGCGGCAAGCATAAACGTTGTATTGCTTACCATACAGATTTGAAATATCTAGCCAATACATTTTGTATTGAATAACATTGTTTGTGAACTAAAGTGCTGCAATGATTTGAGATTTAGGCTTTGGTTAAAGATCAGTACAAATGCTTTAAAATTTTGATGATAGTTTAGACTTTCAAGAAGAGCGATGACTATCTGGTGATGATTCGGATATAACGTCATCTCGCTGCCTGTTCTTAAAGCGGCAGTACAACATTACAAGTGCAATTTCATATTTACATTGACACTACGTTTATTAATTCAGCCAGGGCATCTACCTACTGTACACCGCATATTGTCCCTCCCATAGAGATCCTATTAAAGTATTCACATTTTTTATAGTATTCTAATTACATTTAGCAGATGATTCAGAGCAATTTACAGTTAAGATAGCTAGGTGGGACCATATATCTGTCATAGTAAGTACATTTTTCCTCAAAGTATCTCAGCAAACGCAGTGCTATAGTAGGGGGGTGGGCAAGTCAAGTGTGAGTGTTAGTTCATGATGTTCCCTCCCCTGGCTTTTTTATGTGTGCTTTGTATTTGGCTTTGCAACTTCTTGAGGACAACTTAAGTTAAATCAGTTTTGCATAGTAAGAATTTGTACTTATTCATCATGCAAACTATGATATGTTAATTTGAGATTTGTTGCACAATTTTTGAATTAATTTAAAGTTGTCGTTTGGAGCAGATTTCTTTTTTGCACAACTAATTTTCATTCCAGAAAAATATTAAAAACAATTTTGGGCAGATATGTTGTTAATTGGCACATTTTTCAACCTCTTAAACTGGTATTGGATCCAGAAATCCGATATCAGTTGGGCTCTAATCACGATGCTGGTATCGTGAGAACCCTATGGGGAGCACACCAAACCTTTGTCGTCCTCCAGCAGCTTTAACCAGGAAGTATCTTTCCACCCACTGCACCACAGGGCCATCTGCGAGAGGGCAAGTGTCACTTGTCTCTGGGCAACGCCATGGCAGCCAGCCGCTGCTTTCAGAAGGTCCTGGAACTGGAGCCCAGCAACAGCCAGGCGCAGCAGGAGGTGGGTCCAAGTGACCTTGATTACTTTAAATGATCTAGGATTATTAGACAAATACTTGTACATGCATACCAAGATCTTCCCTCTTGTTTTCCCATTGAACATTTACCTTCACTTGACCTACTTAAAAAATAATTGTGTTGAAGGCCAAGTGCTGTCAATATGATTTCTGTTTTGATATACATTTCCACACCGAGGTTGGAATAATACTGTGAAATTTCGAACATTATGATAATGCCTTTTTATTGTAAGAGCTGTTTGGAAAAAAACGCCTGAAAATTCTGCCTGTTTTGGTGGAATGGAGTTTTGGCCTACCTGGTGACATCACCAGCTGGTCAATTAGTTAATAGTAGGGCTGTGGATTTTGAGGGTCATGGATTTTGGATTATGATAATTGGCCAGACAAATAAATGCAGTCACTGTAATATAATTGTTTTGACATACAGTTGAAGTCAGAAGTTTACATACACCTTAGTCAAATACATTTAAACTTAGTTTTTCACAATTCCTGACTTTTAATCCTAGTAAATATTCAGTTAGTTAGGATGACCACTTTATTTTAAGAATGTGAAATGTCAGAATAATAGTAGAGAATGATTCATTTCAGCTTTTATTTCTTTCATCACATTCCCAGTGGGTCAGAAGTTTACATACACGCAATTAGTATTTGGTAGCATTGCCTTTAAATTGTTTAACTTGGGTCAAACGTTTTGGGAAGCATTCCACAAGCCTCCCACAATAAGTTGGGTGAATTTTGTCCCATTCCTCCTGACAGAGCTGGTGTAACTGAGTCTGTTTTGTAGGCCTCCTTGCTCGTACACGCTTTTTCAGTTATGCCCACAAATGTTCTATAGGATTGAGGTCGGGGCTTTGTGATGGCCACTCCAATACCTTGACTTTGTTGTCCTTAAGCCATTTTGCCACAACTGGAAGTATGCTTGCAGTTATTTTCCATTTGGAACACCCATTTGCAACCAAGCTTTAACCTCCTGACTGATATGCTGAGATAATGCTTCAATATATCAACATAATTGACCTTCCTGATGATAGCATCTATTTTGTGAGGTGCACCAGTCCCTCCTGCAGCAAAGCACCCCCACAACATGATGATGCCACCTCCGTGATTCACGGTTGGGATGGTGTTCTTCGGCTTGCAAGCATCCCCCTTTTTCCTCCAAACATAACCATGGTCATTATGGCCAAAAAGTTCTATTTTTGTTTCATCAGATCAGAGGACATTTCTCCAAAAAGTACGATCTTTGTCCCCATGTACAGTTGCAAACCATAGACTGGCTTTTTTTTATGACGGTTTTGGAGCAGTGTCTTCTTCCTTGCTGATCGGCCTTACAAGTTATGTCGATATAGGACTTGTCTTACTGTGGATATAAATCATTTTGTACCCGTTTCCTCCAGCATCTTCACACGGTCCTTTGCTGCTCATCTGGGATTGACTTGCACTTTTCGCACCTAAGTACGTTCATCTCTAGGAGACAAAACGCGTCTCCTTCCTGAGCGGTATGATGGCTGCGTGGTCCCATGGTGTTTATACTTTTCTACAATTTTCTACAATTTTCTTTCCTGATGTCTTTTGTCATGCATAAAGTAGATGTCCTAACCGACTTGTGACAGGAAAATAACCTCACACTCAACGTAAACAAAACAAAGGAGATGATTGTGAACTTCAGGTAACAGCAGAGGGAGCGGAGAGGGTAGTAAGTTTTAAGTTCCTCGGCGTACACATCACGGACAAACCAAATTGGTCCACCCACACAGACAGCGTTGTGAAGAACCTCAGGAGGCTGAAGAAATTCGGCTTGTCACCAAAAGCACTCACAAACTTCTACAGATGCACAATCGAGAGCATCCTGTTGGGCTGTATCACCGCCTGGTACTGCAACTGCTCCGCCCACAACCGTAAGTCTCTCCAGAGGGTCGTGAGGTCTGCACAACGCATCACCGGGGGCAAACCACCTGCCCTCCAGGACACCGACACCACCCGATGTCACAGGAAGGCCATAAAGATCATCAAGGACAACAACCACCCGAGCCACTGCCTGTTCACCCCGCTATCATCCAGAAGGCGATGTCAGTACAGGTACATCAAAGCAGGGACCGAGAGACTGTTCATCAGCCACCACTAACATTGAGTGGCTGCTGCCAACATACTGACTCAACTTCAGCTCACTTTATGCCACTTTGTTTAGATACCCTACATTACTCTTCTCATATCCTTATACTGTACTCGATACCATCTACTGCATCTTGCCTATGCTGTTCTGTACCATCACTCATTTATATATCTTAATGTACATATTCTTTATCCCTTTACACTTGTGTGAATTAGTTAGTAGTTGTGGAATTGTTAGATTACTCGTTGGTTATTACTGCATTGTTGGAACTAGAAGCACAAGCATATCGCTACACTCGCATTATCTGCTAACCATGTGTATGTGACAAATAACATTTGATTTGAGAACTATAGTTTGTTGAAAATAAATTTGGAGTGGTTGAAAAACGAGTTTTAATGACTCCAACCTAAGTGCATGTAAACTTCTGACTTCAACTGTACGTTTTCTCCTCTCTGCTCCTGACTGCATGTGCTGCCATTGAATGAGAACGGGTGTCCCCAGAGCCATATATTTAGAGATTTGTTTAAATATTCCCCATACAATGTTAATGGGGCTAATATGGCTGCCATAGAATGAGTTAGTCATTCTCACGTCAGATGGTCACTCCACCGTGACACTTGTCCCTCAACCGATCTGTCTTGAAGGACGTGGAATTTATATTCAAATGTGAATATTGAGCATCCACCATTTTAAAAATGTAAACAGTTTTTTTTTTTTTCATCTCTGCATTTTTGTATGAGTCCAAGAAATAGACATAACTAGCTAAATTATTTCAAATGTTGACCATGATTTAAAAGTTTGCAATTGTGAGAAAATAAATAAACCGGTGGCTATCTCCTGCACAAATTCTGTGCAAGGACGTTGGTCGCCAGTGTAGTGACTTGATCAGCTGTGTGGCTAACTATTGAAGCTAGCTTACTGACACACTCTTTCTTAACTGACGTTATAAAAGCTTGCTTAACCTGTTTAAATTACCCTGACATTGTCGACATACAGCACCACAATTAAGAGGAACTGACTTTTATCAGAGATCAGTCCGTAGATCATGTTCCTCCGCGATCGGATCGTTGACTCAGCTGAGCACAGCAGCTGTCTGGGGAGGCTATTGCAATGACTTGTGCCAGAAGAACAGCTGCTTTGTGAAAACTCATAATGTAAGCATTAGCACTACTAGCTACAGTAGCTTGCTAGGTAGCTTTTGTTGGAAGATTATACATTTTGTGTGCAGCACTAAGTAGGTAGCTGGTTGGTTAGCAGCATCGTTTCAGTCAAAGATGATTTCAGTGACTGATCTTTTGCGAGGTACGAGAGCGCGTCGATTCCGCCTGCACTGATCTGTCTGTTAGACAATGATGTTGTAGGGTCATGTAAATGCATCATAATGCTCATGCTAGACGTTCTGTTTTAGGGTATTTTTCTAATCTTCTCCATGTAAAATTTAATGGGAAACTAACATGGCTGCCATAGAATGTTGAAGGGTCTCTGTGCATTTTGTAAATTCACTCTGGCTATCTTCTCCGATTTCAGAGCACTCTGGCCTGCGTGTGCCAGAATGAAGAATAAGTTACCACTTCATGTGGTGTGAGTCCTGTGGTGGTGTTAGTTGATGCCCTTAGTACCACGGATACATTTGTAACCCTGTCTTTCCCTTTGGTGCTCAACGTCTTGGACAATTTCTCCTTAACCTCTTACATCTATGGGGGCGCTATTTCATTATTGGATAAAAAAAGTGCCCGTTTTAAGCGCAATATTTTGTCACAAAAAGATGCCTCGACTATGCATATAATTGACAGCTTTGGAAAGAAAACACTCTGACGTTTCCAAAACTGCAAAGATATTGTCTGTGAGTGCCCCAGAACTGATGCTACAGGCGAAACCAAGATGAAACTGCAACCAGGAAATGAGCAAGATTTTTGAGGCTCTGTTTTCTATTGTCTCCTTATATGGCTGTGAATGCGACAGGAATGAGCCTTCCCTATCTATCGTTTCCCCAAGGTGTCTGCAGCATTGTGACGTATTTGTAGGCATATCATTGGAAGATTGACCATAAGAGACTACATTTGCCAGGTGTCCGCCCGGTGTCCTCCGTCGAAATTGGTGCGTCATCTTCAGCTGCACGTCTTTTTCCAATAGATTCAGAGGAGAAAGTAGACATCCACGAATGATATATCAATGAAGAGATATGTGAAAAACACCTTGAGGATTGATTCTAAACAGCGTTTGCCGTGTTTCAGTCGATATTATGGAGTTAATTTGGAAAAAAGTTCGCCGTTTTGATGACTGAATTTTTTTATTTTTTTTATTTTTTATTTTTTTTGGTACCCAAACGTGATGTACAAAACGGAGCGATTTCTCCTACACAAAGAATCTTTCAGGAAAAACTGAACATTTGCTATGTAACTGAGTCTCCTCATTGAAAACATCCAAAGTTCTTCGAAGGTAAATGATTTTATTTGAATCCTGTTCTGGTTTTTGTGCAAATGTTGCCCGCTAAATGCTACGCTAAATGCTACGCTAGCTATCAATGCTCTTACACAAATGCTTGTTTTGCTATGGTTCAAAAGCATATTTTGAAAATCTGAGATGACCGTGTTGTTAAGAAAAGGCTAAGCTTGAGAGAGAGCTTATTTATTTCACTTCATTTGCAATTTTCATAAATAGTTAACGTTACGTTATGCTAATGAGCTTGAGGCTATAACTGGATACAGGTTTTTTTCATAGCCAAACGTGCTCAAAACTGAGCGATTTGTCCTACACAAATATTTTTTGAAAAGCTGAACATTTGCTATCTGAGAGTCTCCTCATTGAAAACATCTGAAGTTCTTCAAAGGTAAATGATTTTATTTGAATGGTTTTCTTGTTTTTGTGAAAATGTTGCTGGCTGAATTCTAGGCTTATAGCTATGCTAGCTATCAATACTCCTACACAAATGCTTGTTTAGCTATGGTTGAAAAGCATATTTTGAAAATCTGAGATGACAGTGTTGTTAACAAGTCTAAGCTTGAGAGCAAATATATTTCATTTGCGATTTTCATGAATAGTTAACATTGCGTTATGCTAATGAGCTTGAGGCTATAAATAGGATCCCGGATCCGGGATTGCTCGACGCAAGAAGTTAATCGACAATTGACGCGCCTTAATCCCTCCCGCTTGTGGCTGATATGGACAATGAAAGCCAGGTGCAATTCCCAAAGCCTTACACACAGCCTGTAGCACTTTGGAGGTGAAATGTGTCCCTTGATCAGAATCTAATGTCCGGAATAAGCCTTATCTTGGTATCACTCCCTTGAGATGCCTGCGTATTGTGATCTTGACCGTTCTCTGATTTCAGTGTTCCACACTACTGTTGCATCCATACACTCTTGGCTGGTTTTAATCTTTCCATCTACTGCATAACGTGTACAAATTTTACCAACCATTTATTTTCTTCTTGGTGCTGGTCATATGCCATGTTTAGTGCTTCTAATGCTTTGGTAACATTTTCCCCTTCTACCCCCACCCACTCCGTGAGTCTCCCGACCTGTAGAAGCCAAATCCATTATCACTGACTCTTACCCCCCCAACTACATTAAGTAGCAAGAGCTCAGGCTATTAATAATTACACTTTTGGTGCTGGATGACACTGTCAGGTCTTTCAATTTACCACAGTCAATTGTGGATGGCTAATGTCTAGCATGGGAAGGGGGTTCTAGTCCGATTTCTCAACATTAACTACCACTGTTCACAACAATCCTCATGACCAAAATTACTGACAGTTGTCCTCCTATTTCCACCTAATCTGTCACGGTTCTCTGCCCCAATATGGCATGGACCAACCTTTTTTTTTTTTTTTTTTTTTTCTATAATAATTGTTTATTAACCTCCACCCCCTCTGGAGGAAATGTATATATTTTTATTATTATTTTTAAATTGACAGACACGACAGTGTCGTCCAGCACCAAAAGTGTAATTATTAATAGCCTAAGCTGTTACTACTTAATGCCGTTGGGGGGGTGACGCCGAGTCAGTGATAATGGATATGGCTTCTGGAGGCCGGGAGACTCTCGGAGTGGGAGGAGTAGAAGGGGAAAATGTTAGCAAAGCATTAGAAGCACTAAAAAAGGCATATGACCAGCACAAAGAAGAAAATAAATTGAGTAAAATTAGCCCAACTGGACAAAACTGGTACACATTATGCAGCAGATGGAAAGTTTAAAACCAGCCAAGAGTGTATGGATGCAACCGTAGTGTGGAACACTGAAATCAGAGAACGGTCCAGATCACATTACGCAGGCATCCTAACCACGGCATTTTATCAGCAGCAGATACAACTGGAAAAAGAGAAATACAGACCTGCAAGATAAAATGGATCAGGCAGTAGACAAGAATGAGGCGACGAATAAGAACTTGGCATATCCAAATGGCATGCGCATAGACTATGAACAGAAGCAGGAATTGGCTTTTGTGCTATACATGAGTCAAAACCTAAACCAGGAATTAGAGGAAGCCCTTGAGGATAGACAAGAACAAATTAAACAACTAAAGGTTGCGCTTCAACAGTATCAAAATTAGTGTAGAGGTGACATCTGGTGGGCCACCATTTATACCCCTCTCTTAAAGAGGAAAAAAAGCGATATGGGTTGCGAGAGAGGCACATTACGATTCCAGATATAGTAGTCCCGGACTGAATGGTAGATCAGCATGATCCAGGTAATCCTAGAGATGTGCGCCCAGTACGAACACACACTTGGTTACATGTTATCCGGGACAAATATTATCGAAGGAGGATAACACTATTCCCGATGACGCACACCCCCAAGTATGGAAATTCTGTAAGAGTTATATGGAGGCCAATTAGATGGTGGTCCGGTCGCATTCGGCCTCATATATTAATACTTTTTAAACGTTTTTATTTTTTACTTTTGATGCCAGTGTCGCGATACAAAACCTTCAGCACCGCCCCTTGGCCGACAGCGGGGTGCTAGAGGTGGTTAGCGTCCCGTTCCCTGGATTGGACAGGGCACTACAGATACTTCAGGTTCTCTGTATAACCAGGACCGCTCGCGTAGCCCTGCCTCTCTTTCTGTATCAATACGTTGTCCGCGTCGAGGTCTTTTGCCTTGTCACTCTCAACGGTCTAGCTCTCGCTGGGATGTGTGAACCCCACGTTTCTCCTCCAGACTCTTTGTTTCACCACTAATTGATCCCTGAGTTGTTATTAAGCACTAGTCCTACCAGTCTCTATGATTTCCCTGTGGTTGAGTATTTCCCCTCTGTGATGTATCTAGTTTAAAGTGTGAAGACCTTCAGTCAACTTAGTCTCACTACTCTGCCCGTCGGCTATGTATCACTTGGAAAATAAAACTTAGATCGATAAGACAATTAAATGAATCACTACTGGACACCTTCCTCGTCTTTTAATGGTAACTCATTCTGTCATAGAGCATTGATCCCCGTTTCCAGTGTCCCGGTAGCGGGGAGTGTCAGTTGTTATCTCCCGTGCCGTTAACTGTCTTTGAGAGAACCTTTTACTCGAGACAAAATAAGACTACCGTTTATTTTTGAAAACACTGTTTTTTTTGTCTTTTACAATCAAACAAACTTCAAAATACACAATTTGTTACTCGGTTACACACAGCGTTAATCAAAAACATGCAAATGCCTTAATGCTCTAAATGCCTGGTACAATGATAACACTTACCTCTAATAAAATATAATACTTCAACTTAATTACCTTTAAAAGATGACAGGGAGACCCACGAGATCAGGAGCGGTGTTTCAATCGGTCAGAATTTGAGAAATTTAGTTTAGTAGCGACTCCCCTCTACTGGCTGAGAGGTTGACTTGAAGTCGGTGGTTTACTAAATTTAAAGATTCAAGTTTGAACTGGATGAGAGAACCCGCTGGTGATTCCCTGCCCCACTGGAATATCGAAGAGTCTGTGCCACACAACTTGGGCGAGGTACTGAGCTCAACCGAGAGTTGCAGTTTCAAAGACTAGCTCTGGATATAATTTGCATCAGTATACAAGCACCAAGGCCACAGGCGAGAGAACAGCTGTTCAATAGTTAAACGGTATATCGGAGAGACCCTTCTCAGATCCAACAAGTTAGAATCTTTAAGTAATTTGAGTCGGGTGGCAATTTACCCAAAGTCAAATGGTTGTCTAAATGAATTCAGAATTCAAGAAGTCAGCGCCAAAGTAATGGCAAATGTCTCTTTATATACCTTTTGATTCTCTGCACCCGATCCGCTGCTCCTCCCATTCCCCCAGAGCAGAGAGGGTGATGACATATCTTACAACAGGAAATACTTTTCTTACAGTGCATATAAGTGCACTTACTCTATCAGCAATGAGTCTATCAGCTGTTCCCATTCAGAGGTGTCACTTGAGGCAGAGGGTGATTCTTCCTGACACCAGTCAGGTTCAGTAGTTGGTTGGCTTGAGGAGTCTTCTGGTGGCTTTGCCCAATCCGGTATTTCAGTAGGCGAGGTCATCTGTCTCTACCCTTGGTGGGTAAGACAGGGGAAGAGGACCAGGAGGTAGATCCATTTAGCGTTTTACTACACCAGCAAGAATGAGACTAGGAAGTAATCAAGACTGCTAGGTTGATTAAGCCTCCTCCATGTATATCTCACTACGTCAGGGTTTTTAACCTCAATATATCCAATAGTTCTAATGTATCCGTCTTCTTTGATCTCCTTTAATGCTCAAGGGTGATAGTTTGTAGAGTGATTTCCTTTACGATCCATTGAGGTACTTAAAACCATATTTTAATCTCCCACCATAATAATAGATTCATTTGTGGATTGTTAGCTCAATAAATTATTATATATGTTTTCGAAGAAGTGTCGATCACCATTATTTGGCCCATTATATATACATTAGCCAGATCTTCTTTTGGTCCAATAGCATATTTAAAATAATCCATATTCCTTGCGGTTCTGTTTGCACAATCGGATCAAAATTTTTATAAATTAGTATAATCGCCCCTTTATTTCTTTGCTCATGACAAAAATATATTTATCCCTCAGTCCTTTTTCCACCCAACTTCATCTATATTTGTAGAATGAGTTTCCTGTAAACAATAAATATGATTCTTTCTCTTTTAGCCATGTAAAAATTTATATTTTATGATCTGCCAAGCCACTACAATTATATCTGGCTGTACTTATTTCCCCACTTACCATAACGATACCCAAGTTTCAATTATGCTTACCACAACCAATGTTTGTAAATTTACCATTAAAAAGCACCATGATAATTAAGTGTCCATATAGCTGTACCATAATAATTTTCACTGTTAAGCATACTGTCGCTGCAACTTTGTAAACCTCCAATTGTCCTAATATTCCACCCACTAAAACCTCCCCCCATATCTAGGTGTGTTGTTACTAAGACCATCAGACCACCTCCCTGACTCATGACGCACCTTTGCATGACGCAAACCCTTGGTCGCCAATTGGCGTTGGCCAGAGGGAAATATGGGCAGTCCCATGATATCATAGATATCATAAATATCTATGAGGGTGCTTAAGACAACTAACCAAATAACATGGAAACAGTCAAAAGAAATAATAACGGCACAATCTTATAAATGTATGCTCATATAAAGAAAGCCCTAGACAGGCTTGAAGCATGTCAGCCCAGCCTGCTCAGTTCATTGGATTCAATTGTTCAAAACGTTTAAAAAATATATATATATGAAGAGAACACCAATATATTGCATTTACATGCAAAACACATTTCATGTAGCCTTCATTATATCCTGTTGTATTTTGACAAAAGGAAAAAGGAACATTAGATTCTAACGGTCGCTAAAGAGTCGTCTTAGGTATCACACTGCCCATAAAGGAATACCCAAGTTGAACTTACAATTGACACTAACACAGCCACTCAGGATTTACCCCCTACGACTTACCCTCTGCAAGGACTACCCTGCTCAGGCTTACCTTCCGGGACTTACCATATACCATGCAATTACGACCGGTCGTAATACAATGGGACTACTGAATAAGCGCAGGCTTGCTAGGTCCATAGCCTACGATTCTCATCTCCTTGAGATGTCGAAATGAGTGGAAACTGGTGTAGGAACTGTGCCTGCCTTGTGTTGATGTGCCGGCTCCTGCTCCACTGATTAGGACTACAGTTTGACTAAAAATCTTCCGCGACACAAGGCCCTCCCCCGCCCTCTTTTCTGAAAAGCTGACAAAGACTCCATTTTGTTGCTCCCTGCCTAGAGACAAACTAAAACAAGAAGCTCCCACGCTCAGGTCTGTTCAACGCTGGTCCGACCAATCTGATTCCACGCTTCAAGACTGCTTCGATCACGTGGGCTGGGATATGTTCCGCATTGCTTCCAACAACATTGACGAATACGCTGATTCGGTGAGCGAGTTCATTAGAAAGTGCATTGACAATGTCGTTCCCATAGCAACAATTAAAACATTCCCAAACCAGAAACCGATGGCAGCATTCGCGTGAAACTGAAAGCGTGAACCACTGCTTTTAACCAGGGCAAGGTGACCGGAAACATGACCGAATACAAATAGTGTAGCTATTCCCTCCGTAAGGCAATCAAACAAGCTAAGCGTCAGTGTAGAGACAATGTAGAGTCACAATTCAACGGCTCAGACACGAGGTACGTGGCAGGGTCTACAGTCAATCACGGATTACAAAAAGCAAACCAGCCCCGACACGGACCAGAATGTCTTGCTCCCAGGCAGACTAACTTTTTTGCCCGCTTTGAGGACAATACCATGCCCCTGACACAGCCCGCAACCAAAACCTGCGGACTCTCCTTTACTGCAGCCGACATGAGTAAAACATTTAAACGTGTTAACCCTCGCAAGGCTGCAGGCCTAGACGGCATCCCCAGCCGCTTCCTCAGAGCATGCACAGACCAGCTGGCTGGTGTGTTTACGGACATATTTAATCAATCCTTATCCCAGTCTGCTGTTCCCACGTGCTTCGAGGGCCACCATTGTCCCATTTCCCGAGAAAGCTAAGGTAACTGAGCTAAAAGACTACCAATTGCAAGTTCTCCCACTTAAAAAGATGAGAGGCCTGTAATTTTCATCTTAGGTACACTTCAACTATGACAGACAAAATGAGAAAGAAAATCCAGAAAATTACATTGTAGGATTTTTAATGAATTTATTTGTAAATTATGGTGGAAAATAAACTTTTGTTATTGACCAAATACTTATCTCAATACTTTGTTATATACCTTTTGTTGGCAATGACAGAGGTCAAATGTTTTCTGTAAGTCTTCACAAGGTTTTCACACACTTGCTGGTAATTTGGCCCATTCCTCCATGCAGATCTCCTCTAGAGCAGTGATGTTTTGGGGCTGTTGCTGGGAAACACGGACTTTCAACTCCCTCCAAAGATTTTCTATGGGGTTGAGATCTGGAGACTGGCTAGGCCACTCCAGGACCTTGAAATGCTTCTTATGAAGCCACTACTTTGTTGCCCAGGCAGTGTGTTTCGGATCATTGTCATGCTGAAAGACCCAGCCACGTTTCATCTTCAATGCCCTTGCTGATGATTTTCACTCAAAATCTCACGATACATGGCCCCATTCATTCTTTCCTTTACACGGATCAGTCGTCCTGGTCCCTTTGCAGAAAAACAGCCCCAAAGCATGATGTTTCCACCCCCGTGCTTCACAGTAGATATGGTGTTCTTTGGGTGCAACTCAGCATTCTTTGTCCTCCAAACACGACGAGCTGAGTTTTTACCAAAAGGTTCTATTTTGGTTTCATCTGACCATATGACATTCTCCCAATCCTCTTCTGGATCATCCAAATGTTCTCTAGCAAACTTCATACAGGCTGGACATGTACTGGCTTAAGCAGGAGGACACGTCTGGCACTGCGGGATTTGAGTCCCTGGCGGCGTAGCGTGTTACTGATGGTAGGCTTTGTTACTTTGGTCCCAGCTCTCTGCAGGTCATTCACTTGGTCCCCCGTGTGGTTCTGGGATTTTTGCTCACCGTTCTTGTGATCATTTTGACCCCACGGGGTGAGATCTTGCGTGGAGCCCCAGATCGAGGGAGATTATCAGTGGTCTTATGTCTTCCATTTCCTAAATAATTGTTCCCACAGTTGATTTCTTCAAACCAAATGCTTACCTATTGCAGATTCAGTCTTCCCAGCCTGGTGCAGGTATACAATTTTTTGTTTCTGGTGTCCTTTGACAGCTCTTTGGTCTTGGCCATAGTGGAGTTTGGCGTGTGACTGTTTGAGGTTGTGGACAGGTCTTTTATACTGATAACAAGTTCAAACAGGTGCCATTAATACTGGTAAGGAGTGGAGGACAGAGTAGCCTCTTAAAGAAGTTACAGGTCTGTGAGAGCCAGAAATCTTGCATCTCTGCAGTGGTAGGTGACCAAATAATTATTTTCCACCATAATTTCCAAATAAATTCATGAAAAATCCTACAATGTGATTTTCTGGATTGTCTTTCTCATTTTGTCTGTCATAGGTGAAGTGTACCTATGATAAAAATTACAGGCCTCATCTTTTTAAGTGGGAGAACTTGCACAATTGGTAGCTGACTAAATACTTTTTTGCCCCACTATGTGAGAATGCTGTTCATTGACTACAGCTCAGCATTTACCACCATAGTACCCTCAACTCGTCATCAAGCTGGGTCTCGACCCCGCCTTGTGCAACTGGGTACAGGACTTCCTGACGGGCCGACCACAGGTGGTGAGGGTAGGTAACCATCTCCACCCCGCTGATCCTCAACACTGGGCCCCACCTGTACTCCCTGTTCACCCACGACTGCGTGGTCATGCCCACCTCCAACTCAATCATCTAGTTTGTGGACGACACTACAGTGGTAGACTTGATTACCAACTACGACGAGAAGGCCTACAGGGAGGAGGTGAGGGCCCTCGGGAGTGGTGTCAGGAAAATAACCTCACACTCAACGTCAACAAAACAAAGGAGATGATCTAGGACTTCAGGAAACAGCAGAGGGAGCACCCCCCTATCCACATCGACGGGACAGTAGTGGAGAGGGGAGTAAGCTTTTTTAAAAGTTTTCCTCGGCGTACACATCACGGACAAACTGAAATGGTCCACCCACACAGACAGCGTTGTGAAGAAAGGCGCAGCAGCGCCTTTTCAACCTCAGGAGGCTGAAGAAATTCAGCTTGTCACCAAAAGCACTCACATTCTTCTACAGATGCACAATCGAGAGCATCCTGTCGGGCTGTATCACCGCCTGGTACGGCAACTGCTCCGCTCACAACCGTAAGGCTCTCCAGATTGTAGTGAGGTCTGTACAACGCATCAGCGGGGGCAAACTACCTGCCCTCCAGGACACCTACACCACCCGATGTTACAGGAAGGCCATAAAGATCATCAAGGACAACAACCACCCGAGCCACTGCCTGTTCACACCGCTATCATCCAGAAGGCGAGGTCAGTACAGGTGCATCAAAGCAGGGACCGAGAGACTGAAAAACAGCTATCTCAAGGCCATCAGACTGTTAAATGGCCACCACTAACATTGAGTGGCTGCTGCCAACATACTGACTCAACTCCAGCCACTAATAATGGAAATTGATGTAAAATATATCATTAGCCACTTTAAACAATGCTACTTAATATAATGTTTACATACCCTACATTACTCATTCCACTTCATAAACTAGGCTCTGTATGCTGCGAGAGTGTGGTAAATAAGATAAATGACGACAAAAAATACACACTTTGCAATTTAATTCCACTAAATTATGCAAATTTTACCGAGACCGATAAGCATCACTAGTACCAATATGTGCTGTAATTTGTTGATTCAACTTAACTGTCATTACAAAAAAATGACATTGCATGAACCACATCAGTTAACATCATTTGAATGAACATTATACATTACCATGGAAGTTATTGCATCACAATTCCAGGCAGCCATTGCGAGTGTATCCATGAGTTTAAAAGTCAAATTGCCACACGAATGCCCCACCATCTCCTCTTCTGTTTGTCCCCCCCCCCCCCCCCCAGAATAAAAAAAACACCGTACCAGTCAAAGCTTTGGACACACTTACTCATGCAAGGGTTTTTATTTTTTACTATTTTCTACATTGTAGAATAATAGTAAAGAAGTCAAAACTAGAGAATAACACATGAGGAATCATGTAGTACCAAAAAAGTGTTAAACAGATCTAAAATATATTTTACATTTGAGATTCTTCAAAGTAGCCACCCTTTGCCTTGAGGACAGCTTTGCACACTCTTGGCATTCTGTCAACCAGCTTCATGAGGTAGTCACTTGGAATGCATTTCAATTGACACGTGTGCCTTGTTAAAAGTTAATTTGTGGAATTTCTTTCCTTAATTAGAGGTTGACTGATTTGTGTATTTTCAAAAACGATACCTATTATTGGAGGACCAAAAAAAGCCGATACTGATTAATCGGACGATTTATACAGTGGGGCAAAAAAGTATTTAGTCAGCCAACATTTGCAAGTTCTCCCACTTAAAAAGATGAGACCTGTAATTTTCATCAAAGTTACACTTCAACTATGACAGACAAAATGAGGGGGAAAAAATCCAGAAAATCACACTGTAGGATTTTTTTTATTTATTTGCAAATTATGGTGGAAAATAAGTATTTGGTCACCCACAAACAAGCAAGATTTCTGGCTCTCACAGACCGGGCAACGAAGGAGTGGCTTCGTATGAAGCATTTCAAGGTCCTGGATTGGCCGAGCCAGTCTCCAGATCTCAACCCCATAGAAAATCTTTGGAGGGAGTTGAAAGTCCGTGTTGCCCGGCAACAGCCCCAAAACATCACTGCTGTAGAGGAGATCTGCATGGAGGAATGGGCCAAAATACCAGCAACAGTGTGTGAAGACTTACAGAAAACGTTTGACCTCTGTCATTGCCAACAAAGGGTATATAACAAAGTGTTGATAAACTTTTGTTATTGACCAAATACTTATTTTCCACCATAATTTGCAAATAAATAAATAAAAATCCTACAATGTGATTTTCTGGATTTTTTTCTTCTCATTTTGTCTGTCATAGTTGAAGTGTACCTATGATGAAAATTACAGGCCTCATCTTTTTAAGTGGGAGAACTTGCACAATTGGTGGCTGACTAAATACTTTTTTGCCCCACTGTGTGTATGTGTATATATGTGTGTGTGTGTGTGTGTGTGTGTGTATGTATGTATTTGTAATAATGACAATTACAACAATACTGAATGAACACCTTTATTTTAACTTAATATAAATATCAATAAAATCAATTTAGCCTCAAATAAATAATGAAATATGTTCAATTTGGTTCAAATAATGCAAAAACAAAGTGTTGGAGAAGAAAGTAAAAATGCAATATGTGCCATGTAAAAAAGCTAACGTTTAAGTTCCTTGCTCAGAACATGAGAACATATGTTAGAAGGAACCACCAGCTGTCATGAGTCTTCAATATTCCCAGGTAGGAAGTTTTAGGTTGTAGTTATTATAGGACTATTTCTCTCTATACCATTTATATTTCATATACCTTTGACTATTGGATGTTGTAATAGGTACTTTAGTATTGCCAGCCTAATCTCGGGAGTTGATAGGCTTGAAGTGCAATGCTTTTACTCATTGTGAAGAGCTGCTGGCAAATGCAGTAAAGTGCTGTCTGAATGAATGCTTACAAGCCTGCTGCTGCCTACCACCGCTCAGACTGCTCTATCAAATCATAGACTTAATTATAATATAATAACACACAAATACGAGCCTTAGTTTCCGGATTTGACCATATTAATGACCTATCATTTCGGAAAAAAAATTATTCTTTCAGTGAAATACGGAACCGTTCCGTATTTTATCTGATGGGTGGCATCCATAAGTCTAAATTACATTGCACAACCTTCAATGTTGTCATAATTAATTAAAATTCTGGCAAATTAGTAAGCAACGAGCCAGGCGGCCCAATCTGTTGCATATACCCTGACTCTGCTTGCTATGAACGCAAGAGAAGTGACACAATTTCTCTAGTTTAATATTGCCTGCTAACATGAATTTCTTTGAACTAAATATGCAGGTTTAAAAATATTTTTGTTTTTTATTATATTTCACCTTTATTTAAACAGGTAGGCTAGTTGAGAACAAGTTCTCATTTGCAACTGCGACCTGGCCAAGATAAAGCATAGCAGTGTGAACAGACAAGAGTTACACATGGATTAAACAATAAACAAGTCAATAACACAGAAGAAAAAAAATAGTCTATATATACATTGTGTGCAAAAGGCATGAGGTAGGCAAATAATTACAATTTTGCAGATTAACACTGGAGTGATAACTGATCAGATGGTCATGTACAGGTAGAGATATTGGTGTGCAAAAGAGCAGAAAAGTAAATAAATAAAAACTGTATGGGGATGAGGTAGGTAAAATTGGGTGTGCTATTTACCGATAAGACTATGTACAGCTGCAGCGATCGGTTAGCTGCTCAGATAACAGATGTTTGAAGTTGGTGAGGGAGATAAGTCTCCAACTTTAGCGATTTTTTTTTTGCAATTCGTTCCAGTCACAGGCAGCAGAGAACTGGAACGAAAGGCGGCCAAATGAGGTGTTTAGCTTTAGGGATGATCAGTGAGATAGCACGCGCTCCAGCAGGTGTACGGGTGGGTGTTGCCATTGTGACCAGTGAACTGAGATAAGGCGGAGCTTTACCTAGCATGGAGTTGTAGATGACCTGGAGCCAGTGGGGCTGGCGACGAATATGTAGCGAGGGCCAGCCGACTAGAGCATACAGGTCGCAGTGGTGTGTGGTATAAGGTGCTTTAGTGACAAAACGGATGGCACTGTGATAAACTGCATCCAGTTTGCTGAGTAGAGTGTTGGAAGCTATTTTGTAGATGACGTCGCCAAAGTCGAGGATCGGTAGGATAGTCAGTTTTACTAGGGTAAGTTTAGCGGCGTGAGTGAAGGAGGCTTTGTTGCGGAATAGGAAGCCGACTCTAGATTTGATTTTCGATTGGAGATGTTTGATATGAGTCTGGAAGGAGAGTTTACAGTCTAGCCAGACACCTAGGTACTTATAGATGTCCACATATTCAAGGTCGGAACCATCCAGGGTGGTGATACTAGTCTTCTATTGATTTTAAGAAATGCGTTGATGTTTATGGATAGGTACATTCGTGCAACGATTGTGCTGTTTTCGGAAATGCGCTTTTATTAAAGCATCCCCCGTTTGGTGAATTTGGCTGTCTTTGTTAGGAAGAAACACACAGTTCGCAACGTGCCAGGTGTCCCAAACTGCTGCATGTATTCTGACTGTTGCACAGAACGCAAGAGAACACAAGAAGTTCATGTTAGCTGGCAATATTAACTAAATATGCAGATTTAAAAATATATACTTGTGTATTGATTTTAAGAAAGGCGTTGATGTTTATGGTTAGCTACACATTGATGCAACGACAGTGCTCTTTTCGCGAATGCGCTTGTTAAATCGGCCATTTGGCGAAGTTGTCTGATTCAATGATAAATTAACAGGCACCGCATCGATTATATGCAACATAGGACAAGCTAGATAAATTTGTAATATCATCAACCATGTGTAGTTAAATAGGGATTGTTAAGATTGATTGTTTTTTATAAGATATGTTTAATGCTAGCTAGCACCTTATCTTGGCTCCTTGCTCCACTCGCATAGCAGGTAGTCAGCCTGCCACGCAGTCTCCCCGTGGAGTTCAATGTAATCGGCCATGATGGGTGTCCAAAAATGTGGATTACCGATTTGTTATTTCTTGACATCGGCCCTAATTAATCGGCCATTCCGATTAATCGGTCGACCTCTATCCTCAATGCTTTTGAGCTAATCAGTTGTGTTGTGACAAGGTGGGGTGGTATACAGAAGCTGGCCCTGTTTGGTAAAAGACCAAGTCCATATTATGGCAAGACAGCTCAAATAAGCAAAGAGAAATGACTGTCCATCATTACTTTAAGACATAAAGGTCAGTTAATCCAGAAAATGTAAAGAACTTTTAAGGTTTCTTCAAGTGCATTCGCAAAAACCATCAAGCGCTATGATGAAACAGGCTCTCTTGAGGATCGCCACAGGAAAGGAAGACCCAGAGTGACCTGCAGAGGATACGTTCATTTGAGTTACCACCCTCAGAAATTGCAGCCCAAATAAATCCTTCAGAGTTCAAGTAACAGACACATCTCAACGTCAAGAAACATGAGCAATGGACATTTGACTGGTGGAAATCTGTCCTTTGGTGTGATGAGTACAAATTTACTACTGTACCTTTTTGAGATGCAGAGTAGGTGAACACTACATACGTGTAGTTCCCACCGTGAAGCATGGAGGAGATTGTGTGTGGGTGCTTTGCTGTTGACCCAGTCTGTGATTTATTTAGAATTCAAGGCACACTTAACCAGCATGGCTACAACAGCAATACGCCATCCCATCTGGTTTGCTCTAAGTCCCACTATCATTTGTTTTTCAACAGCACAATGGCCCAACACACCTCCAGGCTTTGTAAGGGCCATTTGACCAAGAAGGAGAGTGATGGAGTGCTGCATCAGATGACCTGGCTTCCACAATCGCCCGACCTCAACCCAATTGAGATGGTTTGGGATGAGTTGGACCGCAGAGTGAAGGAAAAGCAGCCAACAAGTGCTCAGCATATGTGGGAACTCCTTCAAGACTGTTGGAAAAGCATTCCAGGTGAAGCTTGTTGAGAGAGTGCCAATAGTGTGCAAAGCTGTCATCAAGGCAAAGGGTGGCTACTTTGTAGAATAATAATGACAAAAAATCACAACTATGAAATAAAACATATGGAATCATGTAGTAACCAAAATAAAGTGTTAAACGAATCAAAATATATAGATTCTTCAATGTAGAACATAGTAAAAAGGAAGAAAAACCCATGAATGAGTAGGTGTGTCAACTTTTCACTGGTACTTTATATTCTATATAGCGTGTGATTTTTTTTAATATATTTTTTTTATATTTTTTCAGGTTATTTTATTTTCATGACGGTCTTTATCCATAAATGTTGGTTAAGCTTTTTTCTGCCGCATGTGTTGCACTAATGTATTTTCTGTCAAGGAAAACTAGTTGCACGCCACTCTATTGAAGCTGAGACTACACTGTTGACGTTCAATTTCAGATTCCTGAACTCGTAACGTTGCCCCTATACTTAATTGTTACCCAAAAATGATTTGATTTTGAGATAAGAACTGCTGCATTGGACCTTTTTAAAGTTTAATTTCTGCAAGTGCGTTATCTTTTGAATGTTGTATTCGCTATCTTTTTGGTTACGCATTGCACAACTCTGACTTGCATGTAAATCATGTCAATGGGAACTGTGCGAGACGTTGTGCATGTTTTTCTCAATTATTCAGCCTCCTATTCTTATCATACTCTGTGTAGAAATTTCTATCACAGTGTGATTTTGATGGGCTTTGTTTTTTCTTTGTGCCTTGCAGCACAAAAATGCCACAGCAGTACTGGAGTACGAACGAATGGCAGAACTTGACTTCGAAAAGAGGGATTTCAGAAAGGCATGTTACCCCATTCAACCCTACACACACACACCTATTGACACACAGACATTGGCAGTCAACCCAGTTGTGAGATGGTAGCTGTTGTCTTCTCTGCTGCAGGTGGTGTATTCTATGGACAAGGCCCTGGGATTGGCGTCCACCTGTCATCGCTTCAAAATCCTCAAGGCTGAGTGTTTGGCCCTACTGGGTCGCTACCTAGAAGCCCAGTCTGTGGCCAGGTACAAACCAAAGTGGGGCAGAAAGGAGTGGAAGTTAGGAGGATTATCCAACCAAGCTCTTTACCAGGACATTTGTTTCATATTTGAAAGGCAGGTTTTATATATGTGGTGCTATATATATATTTATATAATATTACATATATAATATTACATACAGTGCCTTGCAAAATATTCATCCCCCTATTCCTATTTTGTTGCATTAAAACCTGAAATTTAAATATATTTTGATTTCATCTAATGGACATACGCAAAATAGTCCAAATTGATGAAGTGAAATGAAAAAATAAAAACGGAAAGTGGTGTGTACATATGTATTCACCCCCTTTGCTATGAAGCCCCTAAATAAGATCTGGTGCAACCAATTACCTTCAGAAGTCACATTGTTAGTTAAATAAAGTCCACTTGTGTGCAATCTGTGTCACATGATCTCAGTATATATACACCTGTTCTGAAAGGTCCCAGAATCTGCAGCACCACTAAGCAAGCGGCACCATGACGACCAAGGAGCTCTCCAAATAGGTCAAGCACAAAGTTGTGAAGTACAGATCAGGGTTGGGTTATAAAAAAAAATATCTGAAATGTTGAACATCCCACAGAGCACCATTAAATCCATTATTAAAACATGGAAAGAATATGGCACCACAACAAACCTGCCAAGAGAGGGCCGCTCACCAAAACTCATGGACGAGGCAAGGAGGGCATTCATCAGAAAAGCAACAGAGACCAAAGAGAACCCTGAAGGAGCTGGAAAGCTCCATATGGAAGAAAGTACTCTGGTCAGATGAGACTAAAATTGAGCATTTTCCTTGATGGTCAAAAAGCTATGTCTGGCGCAAACCTAACACCTCATCACCCTGATAACACCATTCCCACAGTGAAGCATGGTGGTGGCAGCATGTTGTGGGGATGTTTTTCATTGGCAGGGACTGGGAAACTGGTCACAATTGAAGGAATGGTGGATGGCGCTAAATACAGGGAAATTCTTGAGAAACCTGTTAGTCTTCCAGAGATTTGAGACTGGGACGGAATTCACCTTCCAGCAGGACAATGACCCTAAGCATACTGCTAAAGGAACACTTGAGTGGTTTAAGGGCAAACTTTTTTTAAATGTCTTGGAATGGTCTAGTCAAAGCCCAGACCTCAATCCAATTGAGAATCTGTATACCAGCGGAACCCATCCAACTTGACGGAGCTGGAGCAGTTCTGCCTTGAAGAATGCGCAAAAATCGCAGTGGCTAGATGTGCCAAGCTTATAGAGACATCGCAGGAGACTTGCAGCTGTTATTGCTGCAAAAGGTGTCTCTACAAAGTGGTCTTTTGGGGGGTGAATAGTTATGCATGCTCAAGTTTGTTTGTTTCACAATAACGTTTTTGCATCTTCAAAGTGGTAGGCATGTTGTGTAAATCAAATGATACAGACCTCCAAAAAAAGCAATCTTCATTCCAGGTTGTAACGTAACAAAATAAGAAAAATGCCAAGGGGGGTGAATACTTTTGCAAGTAACTGTGTGTATACAGTGCCTTGCGAAAGTATTCGGCCCCCTTGAACTTTGACCTTTTGCCACATTTCAGGCTTCAAACATAAAGATATAAAACTGTATTTTTTTGTGAAGAATCAACAACAAGTGGGACACAATCATGAAGTGGAACGACATTTATTGGATATTTCAAACTTTAACAAATCAAAAACTGAAAAATTGGGCGTGCAAAATTATTCAGCCCCTTTACTTTCAGTGCAGCAAACTCTCTCTAGAAGTTCAGTGAGGATCTCTGAATGATCCAATGTTGACCTAAATGACTAATGATGATAAATGTAATCAAGTCTCTGTATAAATGCACCTGCACTGTGATAGTCTCAGAGGTCCGTTAAAAGCGCAGAGAGCATCATGAAGAACAAGGAACACACCAGGCAGGTCCGAGATACTGTTGTGAAGAAGTTTAAAGCCGGATTTGGATACAAAAAGATTTCCCAAGCTTTAAACATCCCAAGGAGCACTGTGCAAGCGATAATATTGAAATGGAAGGAATATCAGACCACTGCAAATCTACCAAGACCTGGCCGTTCCTCAACTTTCAGCTCATACAAGGAGAAGACTGATCAGAGTTGCAGCCAAGAGGCCCATGATCACTCTGGATGAACTGCAGAGATCTACAGCTGAGGTGGGAGACTCTGTCCATAGGACAATAATCAGTCGTATATTGCACAAATCTGGCCTTTATGGAAGAGTGGCAAGAAGAAAGCCATTTCTTAAAGATATCCATAAAAAGTGTTGTTTAAAGTTTGCCACAAGCCACCTGGGAGACACACCAAACATGTGGAAGAAGGTGCTCTGGTCAGATGAAACCAAAATTGAACTTTTTGGCAACAATGCAAAACGTTATGTTTAGCGTAAAAGCAACACAGCTCATCACCCTGACCACACCATCCACACTGTCAAACATGGTGGTGGCAGCATCATGGTTTGGGCCTGCTTTTCTTCAGCAGGGAGAGGGAAGATGGTTAAAATTGATGGGAAGATGGATGGAGCCAAATACAGGACCATTCTGGAAGAACCTGATTGAGTCTGCAAAAGACCTGAGACTGGGACGGAGATTTGTCTTCCAACAAGACAATGATCCAAAACATAAAGCAAAATCTACAATGGAATGGTTCAAAAATAAACATATCCAGGTGTTAGAATGGCCAAGTCAAAGTCCAGACCTGAATCCAATCAAGAATCTGTGGAAAGAACTGAAAACTGCTGTTCACAAATGCTCTCCATCCAACCTCTTTGAGCTCGAGCTGTTTTGCAAGGAGGAATGGGAAAAAATGTCAGTCTCTCGATGTGCAAAACTGATAGAGACATACCCCAAGTGACTTACAGCTGTAATCGCAGCAAAAGGTGGCGCTACAAAGTATTAACTTAAGGGCGCCCAATTTTTCAGTTTTTGATTTGTTAAAAAAGTTTGAAATATCCAGTAAATGTCGTTCCACTTCATGATTGTGTCCCACTTGTTGATTCTTCACAAAAAATACAGTTTTATATCTTTGTTTGAAGCCTGAAATGTGGCAAAAGGTCGCAAAGTTCAAGGGGGCCGAATACTTTCGCAAGGCACTGTATATACAAAAATATGTGGACACCTCTTCAAATTAGAGGATATGTCTATTTCAACCACACCCGTTGCTGACAGGTTTATAAAGTTGAGCACACAGACATGTAATCTCCATACAAGCTCACAGAACGGAACTGCCGATTGCATGTCTCGTTAAAATTATTTTTTGAAGTATCTGTCACCAACAGATGCATATCTGTATTCCTGGTTATGTGAAATCCATAGATTAGGACCTAACGAATTCATTTAAATTACGCTTCAGCGGTCCCGTACAGTGCATTCGGAGGGTGTTCAGACCACTTGACTTTTTCCACATTTCGTTACACTAGTCTTATTCTAAAATGGATTAACTACCTTGTGCTTTTGTGCTTAGGGTTGTTGTACTGTTGGAAGGTGAACCTTCGCCCAGTCCAAGGTTCTGAGCACTCTGGAGCAGGTTTTCATCAAGGATCTTTCTGTACTTTGCTCTGTTCATCTTTGCCTTGGTCCTGAGTAGTCTCCCAGTCCCTGCCGCTGAAAAACATCCCCACAACATGATGCTGCCACAATCATGCTTCACCGTAGGGATGGTTCCAGGTTTCCTCCAGACATGATGCTTGTCATTCAGGCCAAATAGTTGGTTTCTTGGTTTCACCAGGGTCTGACAGTCTAGGTGCTTATTGGCAAACTCATAGCGGGCTGTCATGTGTATTTTACTGAGAGCTGGCTTCCGTCTGGCAACTCTACCATAAAGGTCTAATTGCTGGAGTGCTGCAGAGATGGCTGTCTTTCTGGAAGGTTCTCCCATCTCCACAGAGGAACTAGAGACCTCTGTCAGAGTGACCATCATGTTCTTGGTCACCTCCCTGACCAAGGACCTTCTCCCCTAATTGCTCAGTTTTACCGGGTGGCAGAGAAGAATGGGAGAAGCTCCCCAAATACAGGTGTGCCAAGCTTTTTGAAAATGTTATTATTTAACCTTTATTTAACAAGGCAAGTCAGTTAAGAACAAAGCTTGTAGTGTCATACCCTTGTGTCAGACTAGGCTGTAATCGCTGCCAAAGGTGCTTCAACAAAGTACTGAGTGAAGGGTCTGAATACTTATGTAAATGTGATCATTCAGTTTTTTGTTTTTTATGAATTTGCTAAAATTGATAACCTGTTTTGGTATTATGGGGTATTGTATGTAGATTGAAGGGAAACAACTTTTTAAGCAATTTTAGAATATGGCTGTGGAAAAAGTCAAGTGGTCGGAATACTTTTGGTCATGTATTTTGTTTTCTTCCGCTGTATAATAGGATGTTTAATTTTTCACGGGTTATAAACTTTTCAACTGTCGAATTTGACTTCAGCCCTTATTTTTTTATACTATTTTTGCTGACTAACGTGTTACATTTAATTTTCAAAACCCCAGGAACATCGCCATTTTGACAAAGCTTCTTTTGCCCTTGTTTTTAATGTTTGCTCCAGTTAGGGGAATATCAAAGTCAGATTCTTTGTCTTATGAATCTTGTCTTTTCTCTCCCAGCGATATATTGAGGATGGACTCGACTAACGGAGACGCTCTGTATGTGCGAGGCCTGTGTCTGTACTACGAGGACTGCATCGACAAAGCTGTGCAGTTCTTCGTGCAAGCACTGCGCATGGCCCCAGACCACGAGAAGTCTCGGCTAGCTTGCAGAGTGAGTCACTCAATTTGCGCCTGTACTTATTTTAAAATGTTGAAATGATTTACTCGTGTAGGGTAGTTTTATGTCATTGGATAGTGTACAGGGAGAGGTCTGTAGCTAGGCCTACCTCTTACTGGCTATAAAGAGTCAAATGTTGTTATTGTGACATTGATCAATAGTGGGTGGTGCAGTGGTCTAAGGCACGGTATTTCAGTGCAAGAGGCGTCACTGCAGTCCCTGGTTTGAATCCAGGCTGTATCACATCCGGCCGTGATTGTGTGTCCCATAGGGCGGCGCACAATTGGTCCAGGTCTGGCGGGGTTGGTCGTCAAATAAGAATTTGTTCTGAACTGACTTGTCTAGTTGAAGGTTACACATCAGTACTGTAGCCTGTGAATTGAGTTCTACTGCATCTGACGTACTGATTCAATGTCGTTAATATCTATCTAAAATCAGAATGCCAAAGCTTTGAAAGCCAAGAAGGAGGAGGGAAACAAAGTGTTCAAGAACAGCAACTTTGAGGCAGCCTACCGGCTCTACTCTGAGGCCCTGGCGATAGACCCCAACAACATCAAAACCAACGCCAAGCTCTACTGCAACAGAGGCACCGTCGGGGCTAAGGTGAGAACCTCAACTGGAATGCTCTAGAACAAGGTAGAGTTCAGGAACAAATGTGCAAAAACATTGCAGAATTAAGTGCTCATATTGGGCAAGTTCAGGTAGTACCTCATCTCAAAAGTGTTCCCAATTTATGGAATCCTAGACAGGACTGGGAAAGTACTTTTGTAAAAATCCTGAATGTACATAATGGCCAGACCTTAAATAATACTACAAATGAAAAAGGAACCCAGATGCCACATGGGGTAAAAATCTGAAGCACCACCAGAGAGGAAGTGCAGTGGTCAGGAAGATGGAGCAAGATGAAACTGGGCCAACATTCTAATTTTCTGAGAGAAACATCCAATATTAATTCAGTTTTCTGTTCCCAAAACTAGAATCTGTTAAACTATAGTTGGAGCAGCCTTAAGGGCAGTACGAAGCAGGAAGCAGCAGTATCCAGTGTAAAATTGTGTCCAGTTTATTCAGTTAAGTGGTTCCATGTGAAAATATAATATTTACAATCAGTGTCTTCGGTAAGTATTCAGACCCCTTGAATTTTTCCACATTTTGTTACGTTACAGCCTTAATCTGAAATGGATTAAATAAAAAATCTTCAATACCCCATAATGATAAAGTGAAAACAGTTTAAAAAAAAAATTGTGCACACTTATGAAATATAAAAAACGGATACCTTATTTACTTAAGTATTCAGACCCTTTGCTATAAGACTCGAAATTGAGGTCATTTGCATCTGTTTCCATTGATCATCCTAGATGTTTCTACAACTTGATTGGAGTCCACCTGTGGTAAATTCAATTGATTGGACATGATTTGGAAAGGCACATACCTGTCTATATAAGGTCCAGTTTATGTCAGAGCAAACACCAAGCCATGAGGTCGAAGGAATTGTCCGTAGAGCTCCGAAACAGGATTTTGTCGAGGCACAGATCTGGGTAAGGGGACCTCAGCATTGAAGGCCCCAAGAACACAGTGGCCTCCATCATTCTTAAATGGAAGAAGTTTATAACCACCAAGCCTCTTCCTAGAGCTGGCTGCCCAGCCAAACTGAGCAATCGGGGGAGAAGTGCCTTTGTCAGGGAGGTGACCAAGAATTCAATGGTCACTCTGACAGAGTTCCAGAAAGCAACCATCTCTGCAGCACTGCCCCAATCAGGCCTTTATGGTAGAGTGGACAGACTTACTGAGGACAGGCTTCAAAGGCACAAGACAGCCCACTTGAAGTTTGCACCAAAAGACTAAGATTCTCTGGTCTGATGGAACCATGCCAAGTGTCACGTCTGGAGGAAACCTGGCACCATCCCTACGATGAAGCATGGTGGTGGCAGCATCATGCTTTAGGGATGTTTATCAGCGGCAGGGACTGGAAGACTTGTCATGATCGAGGGAAAGATGAACGGAGCAAAGTACAGAGATCCTTGATGAAAACCTTCAGAGCGCTCAGGACATCAGACTCAGGCGAAGGCTCACCTTCCAACAAGACAACGACCCTAAGCTCACAGCCAAGACAAAGGAGGATTTGGCTTCGGGACAAGTCGCTGAATGTCCTTGAGTTGCCCAGCCAGAGCCCGGACTTGAACCCAATCTAACCATTTATGAAACTGAAAATAGCTATGCAGCAATGCTCCCCATTCAACCTGACAGAGCTTGAGAGGATCTGCAGTGAAGAATGGGAGAAACTCTCCAAATACAGGTGCGCCAAGCTTGTAGCGTCCTACCAAAGAAGATATAATACATGAATGATGTTTTACGTTTTAGATATGTTGGAATTCGGTTGAATTCGTGAACAAATTGATACGATTTGATGCATTAACATGTTGCTTAAACATATTAATTTTCCATTTTAAATTAAGATCTGCTGCTGATGGAGCTCATGACCTGGGCGACTCTAAGTTGGATCTGTCTGAGCTCACTTCTCTATTGTGTGTGTCAATGGGGAGTTTAGCATGTAAATCTTGGTGGGACAAAAAAAATTTTTTTTTAAAATGATGCTTGCCAGCAAAGCCACTACACTAAATGAAACAATACATGAATTGCACTATACCGGTGACAAATGGTGCCCACAAACTGTTCGGGCCTACATAAAGCTGTCCCAACAGCAGAGCTTTCTTTTCAGCACCATTGAGTGAATCCTTACCACTAATACACCTGGTTATCAGCGGAGCCTTGTCTGGCAGCGAAACAGTTCATTCAGCCTCGTTTACTCTTAAAAAAAAAATCATAGCTGATATGTATGGCTGACTTGTGTGCAAATTGTGTCATCAAAGTCTGGCATTACCTGGATTTATGGCGCTTTCAAGACAACTGGGAACAAAGTCGAATCATGGCGCCAGTGATCTTCTGGTTGGAGCTCTAGAAAGAGGCCAGAGTTCCCGACTTCTAGTCGCAGCTAGTTTTATCACAGTTCCCAGTTGTCTTGAACTCATTGAACTCTGAGACTTCCCAGTTCCGAGTTTCCAGTTGTTTTGAACGTGGCAGAAGTCATGCTGGATTGACAGCATGGCCAATGTATTGTTTATCCTTTTTAAGCTTGGAAAAGAGACCCTTTGGACCACAGACCCACTGTTGCCAGATAATTTAATGTTAATTTCTCTAAGCCACCTCCGTCGTAAAGATAATTTGGCAGTACGTCCAACTGGCCTCACGACCGCATACCACCTGTAACCACACCAGCCCATGACTTCCACATCTGGTTGTTCACCTGCGGGATCATCTGAGACCAGCCACTCGAACAGCTGATGAAACTGAAGCTTATTTCGATCTCAAATAAAGGCCTTTGGGGGGAGAAACTCATTCTGATTGGCTGGTTCTGGCTCTCAAGTGGGTGGGCCTATGCTGTCTCAGGCCCACCCAGGGCTGCGCCCCTGACCAGTCATTTGAAATCCATTGAGTAGGATTTAAATTTATTTTAATTGACTGATTTCCTTAGTTTATATTAACTCAGTAAATCTTAAATTGTTGCATGTTGTGTAAATTTGTTTTGTTCGGTGTAGCTATGACAGTCAATGAATAAACAGTGCATTTGTAAGGTTCAGACCCCTTGACTTTTTCCACATTTTGTTACGTTACAGCCTTATTCTAAAATTGATTTTGTTTTTAATTAATCATCAATCTGCACGCAATATCTCCGAATGACAAAGCAAAAAAAAATCTTGAACACAATTTTGCTAATGTATAAAAAATGTCAAATTTAAATCACATTTACATAAGAATTCAGACCCCGTCCTCAGTACTTTGTTGAAGCGCCTATTACAGCCTCAAGTCTTATTGGGTATGATGCTACAAGCTTGGCACAGCTGTATTTGGGGAGTTTCTCCCTTTTCTGCAGATCCTCTCAAGCTCTGTCAGCTGTGCAGCGACGCTCCCCATCCAACCTATTTTCAGGTCTCTCCAGAGATGTTCGATGGGTTCAAATCTGGGCTCTGTCTGGGCCACTCAAGGACATTCAGAGACTTGTCACGAAGCCACTCCTGCATTGTCTTGGCTGTGTGCTTGTGATCTTTGTCCTGTTGGGAGGTGAACCTTCGCCCCAGTCTGAGAACCTGCTCAGGACTTCATCAAGTGATCTCTCTCTGCGCTTCGTTCATCTTTCCCTTGACTAGTCTCCCAGTACCTGACGCTGAAAAACATCCCACAGCATTAGGCTGCCACCACTATGCTTCACCGTAGGGATGGTGCCAGGTTTCCTCCAGTCTTGACGCTTGGCATTCATCACAGCAGATAATCTTGTCCTTTAGGTGCCTTTTGGCAAACTCAGTAAAAAGGCACATGACAGCCTGCTTGGAGAAGTGGCTTCTGTCTGGCCACTCTACCATAAAGGCGTGATTGGTAGAGTGCTGCCGAGATGGTTGTCCTTCTGGAAGGTTCTCCCATCTCCACAGAGGAAGTCTGGAGCTCTGTCATAGTGACCATTGGATTCTCTTTTTATACAACTCTTTATATAGACAGGTGTGCCTTTCCAAATCATGTCCAATCAATTTAATTTACCACAGGTGGACTCCAAGTTGTAGAAACATCTCAAGGATGATCAATGGAAACAGGATGACCTGGGCTCAATTTTGAGTCTCATAGCAAAGGGTCTGAATACTTATGTAAAGAAGGTATTTCTGTTTTTGTAATAAATTTGAAAAACATTCTAAAAACATGTTTTCGCTTCGTCATTATGGGGTATTGTGTGTAGATGTTTTTTATTTAATCCTTTAGAATATGGCTGTAATGTAACAAAATGTGGAAAAAGTCAAGAGGTCTGAATACTTTCCAAATGCACTGTATAGCACAACTTTGGATTTCACCATCTGAAAGTTTTTCCGTAGTGATCTAATCCTCTCGCTTCGGCCATGCAGTGTGCCTCGCAAAAGTGATTGATTGTCCTCGTTTTGAAATGATTGCCTTATCTCTAAATGAACCATATGCACCAGGGCTTTTCAATTGGCGGCCCGCGGGTTACATCCGGCCCGTTTATCAATGTTTTTTTATTTTTTTTTTATTTTTATAAAAACATTTTTTAGTATAGTTTTGATGATAAATTCTGTACATTGTTTAAAAAATATGAAAAATTATCCCTGTAAATTTCTGTCTAGTGCCAAAACTGCTCAGATGCAGACTTTATCACAGATTGAGAGATGAGTGCTTCATCCAATATCACACGGACAGCTCCCAAAAATATGTTGGTATAACGTTTGGTGTTATTAAAAATATATATAAGATCATCTTTGAGATCCAACAATCACCAAAATATATATATATACAGTGGGTCAAAAAATTATTTAGTCAGCCACCAATTGTGCAAGTTCTCCCACTTAAAAAGATGAGGCCTGTAATTTTCATCATAGGTACACTTCAACTATGACAGACAAAATGAGAAAAAAAGAGAATCACATTGTAGGATTTTTAATGAATTTATTTGCAAATTATGGTGGAAAATAAGTATTTGGTCAATAACAAAAGTTTATCAATACTTTGTTATATACCCTTTGTTGGCAATGACAGAGGTCAAAAGTTTTCTGTTAGTCTTAGCAACACTGTTGCTGGTATTTTGACCCATTCCTCCATGCAGTGACGTTTTGGGGCTGTTGCTAGGAAACACAGACTTTCAACTCCCTCCAAAGATTTTCTATGGGGTTGAGATCTGGAGACTGGCTCGGCCACTCCAGGACCTTGAAATGCTTCTTGCGAAGCCACTCCTTCGTTGCCCCGGCTGTGTGTTGGGGATCATTGTCATGCTGAAAGACCCAGCAACGTTTCATCTTCAATGCCCTTGCTGATGGAATGAGGTTTTCACTCAATCTCACGATACATGGCCCCATTCATTCTTTCCTTTACACAGATCAGTCGTCCTGGTCCCTTTGCAGAAAAACAGCCCCCAAGCATGATGTTTCCACCCCCATGCTTCACAGTAGGTATGGTGTTCTTTGGATGCAACTCAGCATTCTTTGTCCTCCAAACACGACGAGTTGAGTTTTTACCAAAAGGTTCTATTTTGGTTTCATCTGACCATATGACATTCTCCCAATCTTCTTCTGGATCATCCAAATGCTCTCCAGCAAACTTCAGACGGGCCTGGACATGTATTGGCTTAAGCAGGGGGGACACGTCTGGCTCTGCAGGATTTGAGTCCCTGGCGGCGTAGTGTGTTACTGATGGTAGGCTTTGTTACTTTGGTCCCAGCTCTCTGCAGGTCATTCACTTGGTCCCCCCTGTGTGGTTCTGGGATTTTTGCTCACCGTTGTGATCATTTTGACCCCACAGGGTGAGATCTTGCGTGGAGCCCCAGATCGAGGGAGATTATCAGTGGTCTTGTATGTCTTCCATTTTCTAATAATTGCTCCCACAGTTGATTTCTTCAAACCAAGCAGCTTACCTATTGCAGATTCAGTCTTCCCAGCCTGGTGCAGGTCTGCAATTTTGTTTCTGGTGTCTTTTGACAGCTCTTTGGTCTTGTCCATAGTGGAGTTTGGAGTGTGACTGTTTGAGGTTGTGTGCAGGTGTCTTTTATACAGATAACAAGTTCAAACAGGTGCCATTCATACAGGTAACAAGTGGAGGACAGAGGAGCCTCTTAAAGAAGTTACAAGTCCGTGAGAGCCAAAAATCTTGCTTGTTTGTAGGTGACCAAATACTTATTTTCCACCATAATTTGCAAATAAATTCATGAAAAGTCCTACAATGTGATTTTCTCTTTTTTTCTCATTTTGTCTGTCATAGTTGAAGTGTACCTATGATGAAAATTACAGGCCTCATCTTTTTAAGTGGGAGAACTTGGTGGCTGACTAAATACTTTTTTGCCCCACTGTATATATAGTTATGCACGCTCAAGTTTTCTGTTTTTTTTGTCTTATTTCTTGTTTGTTTCACAAAAGATATTTTGCACTTTCAAGGCATGTTGTGTAAATCAAATGATACAAACCCACCAAAAATCAATTTTCGTTCCAGGTTGTAAGGCAAGAAAATAGGGAAATTGCCAAGTGGGGTGAATACGCAAGCCACTGTATCTTACACATCGGTCCCCGATTCAAATGTTTATCGCAGTAACAGGCATCTTCATTATAGCCACTTTTACATATTCCGTCCAAATAGCCGTAATACTTTAAGAAAAACATGTTTTATAATACTGGTTTTGTTGACCAGTATTATAAACAGGCGGCAACACGTATTCCTTATGGAGCCGCACACTGCCCACTCTCCCGCTACACATGGACATGTGAACAATGACCGACATGGAGCTCCAAGATGCACAAATTACAAACATAGGAAGCATTTAATATATTGAAATAAACAAGCTTTTTTTCTAATTAGTGTAGCGAGTGTTCATGTGCATCTGAACATTGCATCCACTTGGAGGATTGCAAAAGGATAAATTACTGAAACTGAATGGGCTCCTGAGTGGCTCAGCGATCTAAGGCACTGCATCTCAGTACAAGAGGCATCAGTACAGTCCCTGTACTGAATCCAGGCTGAATCACATCTGGCCGTGATTGGGAGTCCCATAGGGCGGCGCACAATTGGCCCAGTGTTGTCCGGGTTTGGCCAGGGTAGGTCGTCATTGTAAATAAGAATTTGTTCTAAACTGACTTGCCTAGTTAAATAAAGGTTCAATAAAAAAATACATGAATAAAAAGTGCCATTGTGCAACTTGACCTAACATTTCAATACATGATTGGCTTTACACACAGTTAATACTCATGATATTGGCGAAAGAAGTACAACAATAATATACATTTAGGATAAATTCATTACTTACAAAAAAGGGAAAACATGAATGCGCCAAACCATTTATAAGGGGAATTAAATCATGTGCGGTCATGACGAGAGCGGCCGAGTCCGCTTCATCACACGAACAGAGCGCACGTTTCTTAGAATTTAACCTTTTGCCAAGTTGTAAAAAATTACATTGTTTAGGAGTGCAAAGACAAATTCAAGTTCCTGCTCACACGTACTTCAGAGAATAGGCCTTCCCTAACAGAAATATGCAAATACATGCTAAAATGCGCCAATAGGATCTCACCAGCTCGTGCTTCGCTCAGCCTAACTCCCTCCTTGCTTGTTCTGCCCAATGTGTCTCCCAACTCCCATTTGAAAAAGGCCCATCTTGGGGTTAGTTAAAAGTACATTTGATAATACTTTATGTATGTTAGCAATCCAAGCTAGATTCTGGAAGTTGAGTTCCTAATTGTTTGAAACGCATGCCATCTGTTCATTTGTGTCTTTACTTCCTCTCCTTCAGCTGAATAAACCTGATCAAGCAATCGAAGATTGCACAAGTGCAATAAAGTTGGACGACACATATATCAAGGCCTATTTGAGACGAGCCCAGTGGTAAGCTATGAAAAGTACTTATAACAAGTGGCTCAGCGATAATCAGCAATCAAGTCATTGAGATCTCCCATGGTGGGTGTTTCATGCAAACACCTTAGATGACGGCAGTTTTGTTGTTAGCCAAGGTTTGCTAGCAAGAACTACCCTCTCCTGATATGCTGTGGTGTGGTTGCGTCGCCGAAATGTGCTTAATATTGAGACATTTCAATTCTGGTCGCTAACTCGTCACCGACCGTTAAGTCGCTGTGTCTCTCCTCTTGTTTCCCCCTTCCATTGAAAATGACTGATCACTGGTAGCTAGGCTGCTGAATATCGCTTTCAAGAGACTCTTTGCCTCTTGACTCTGAGACAGTGAGACACTTAACTCGGCTTTTTTTTCTGCAGTTATATGGACATCGAACAGTATGAAGAAGCTGTACGGGACTATGAAAAGGTCTACCAGACAGAGAAGACTAAAGGTATGTTGGTATTGCAACCATAGTTTACTTGATAGTCACCAGTGGAAAAATAATGGCAGAGGTTGAACAGTACTCATTTTCTTTCTTAATTTTCTTGATGGTGATGATTGATTACATTATTGCATTTGTTCATTCGGGTGAATTTGTTAACAAAACAATTCTCTTCTGTCTTTCCCTCAATTTCCCTTTCCCTCTGTATAAGAACACAAGCATCTCTTGAAGACGGCTCAGTTGGAACTGAAGAAGAGCAAGCGGAAAGATTACTACAAGGTTCTGGGGGTGGGAAAGAATGCCACAGAAGATGAGATTAAGAAGGCCTATCGGAAACGGGCCCTCATGCACCACCCAGGTACACCAACATACACAGGCAACACCATTGAGGAGTAAGACTGACCTGTGTTCAAATAATATTTATTTTCTTTCCGTTACTCCAGGCAGGCTCAATCAAACTATCAACGTTTTTGAAAGAAAACCAACACTATAGAATAGATACTTTATTGTCAATTGGTTAGAACGTAAATTTGTCTTTTGCCTTTCCCAACACCCCCATATATAGACTCCCACATTGAGAGGCACAGGGTCAGCTGCAGTGCAGCGCCCCTGGATGGAGAGCAATTGTGCCTTAAGGGCATAATTGCAGGAGGTGATCTAAGGGATCAGAGAGCAGCCATTCCCATTTTCATTTTTGTGTCTCTGGGAAATACCAGCTGCAACGCAACGGTCAAGAAAAGCGTTCAAATTTTCACCTAATGTTTTCTATTTGCCGGTCAGATCGTCACAGTGCGGCCACGCCAGAGGTACAGAAGGAGGAGGAAAAGAAGTTTAAAGAGATGGGCGAGGCCTTCACTGTGCTCTCTGACCCCAAGAAGAAGACTCGCTATGACTGCGGCCATGACCTGGAGGAGGACAGCAATAATATGGGAGGTCAGTAACCACCAATCTAAACTCAGCAAAAAAAGAAACTTCCTCTCACTGTCAACTGCATTTATTTTCAGCAAACTTAACATGTGTAAATATTTGTATGGACATAAGATTCAACAACTGAGACATAAACTGAACTAGTTCCACAGACATGTGACTAACATAAATGGAATGTGTCCCTGAACAAAGGGGGTGTCAAAAGTAACAGTCAGTATCTGGTGTGGCCAGTGCATCTCCCCCTCATAGACTGCACCCGATTTGCCAGTTATTGCTGTGAGATGTTAACCCACTCTTCCATCAAGGCACCTGCAAGTTCCCGGACATTTCTGGGGGGAATGGCCCTAGCCCTCACCCTCTGATACAACAGGTCCCAGATGTGCTCAATGGGATTGAGATCCGGGCTCTTCGCTGGCCATGGCAGAACACTGACATTCCTGTCAGGAAATCCCGCACAGAACAAGCAGGTATGGCTTCTGGCATTATCATGCTGGAGGGTCATGTCAGGATGAGCCTGCAGGAAGGGTACCACGAGGGAGGAGGATGTCTTCCCTGTAACACACAGAATTGAGATCGATCCCGTTCCAGAGTACAGGCCTCAGTGTAATTCCTTCGACGATAAACGTGAATCTGACCATCACCCCTGGTGAGACAAGACCGTGAAGAGCACTTTTTGCCAGTCCTGTCTGGTCCAGTAATGGTGGGTTTGTGCCCATAGGCAACGTTGTTGCCAGGGATGTCTGGTGAGGACCTGCCTTACAACAGGCCTACAAGCCCTCAGTCCAGCCTCTCTCAGCCTATTGTTTACAGTCTGAGCACTGATGGAGGGATTGTGCGTTCCTGGTGGAACTCGGGCAGTTGTTGTTGCAGGTGTTGTAACACGTAGTCTGTCGCTGCGAGGATGATCAGCTGTCTGTCCTGCTTCCCTGTAGTGCTGTCTTTGGCATCTCACAGTACAGACATTGCAATTTATTGCCCTGGCCACATCTGTAGTCTTCATGCCTCCTTGCAGCATGTCTAAGACACGTTCACGCAGATGAGCAGGGCAGCAGCATCTTTCTGTTGGTGTTTTTCAGAGTTTTCAGAACTGTGACCTTCCGTCTGTAAGCTGTTAGTGTCTTAACGACCGTTCCACAGGTGCGTGTTCATTAATTGTATATGGTTCATTGAACAAGCATGGGAAATGGTGCTTAAACCCTTTACAATGAAGATCTGTGAAGTTATTTGGCTTTTTATGAATTATCTTTGAAAGACAGGGTCCTGAAAAAGGGGCGTTTTTTGTTGAGTTTAGAATCAAATTCCATTATCCTAATCTTAAACACTACCCCATAACCACTGATTTAGGATTATTTTTCTTTACCCCAAATCCTAGCCCTAACTATTTCGCTATTCCTAGCGACTGAGGATCTGCCGAGGATCTCCCCAATTTCGTGACATCCATTTGGTAGTTAGTCTTGTCCCATCGCTGCAACTCCCGTACGGACTCTGGAGGGGCTAAGGTCGAGAGCCATGCATCCCGCACTGCTTATTGACGCACTACTCGTTTATCCCGGAAGCCAGCCTCACCAATGTGTTGGAGGAAACACAGTACAATTGGCAACAAGAGTCAAAGCAGCCAACAAGTGCTCAGCATATGTGGGAACTCCTTCAAGACTGTTGGAAAAGCATTCCAGGTGATGCTGGTTGAGAGAATGCCAAGACTGCAAGCTGTCAAAGGCAAATGGTGGCTACTTTGAAGAATCTCAAACATAAAATCTTTTGTTTTGTTTAACCCTTTTTTTGGTTACTACATGATTCCACGTGTTATTTCCTACTTTGGATGTCGTCACTATTATTCTACAATGTAGAAAATAGTCAAAATAAAGAATACCCTTGAATGATTAGATGTTCTAAAACTTTTGACCGGTAGTGTAGTTTAAGATTACCTTACCCTCAATGCTGGTCTGAACCATAATATCAACATCAAACCACATGTTTCGGGTCAGATTATCTTACCCTGGGTCCTAACCATAACCACTGAGGGGACAAATGCAACACTGGCCATTGATCAGCGTCGGCCTCCTTACTCTCTCATGGTCAAGAGTCGAAATGTAATTCTATGAGAATGGCATATCTCTGAAAAATATACATGTGATCGAATTGTGCGAGAAATAGTTGCCAATTTTTTAAATGTTTATTCCCAGTGCAGTCTTTGATACAAAAAAGGTTTGTTTTGATGTGTGGATGTGACTGAATTGGGGGGAGAATTAATATTGCACGTTGACACTTTGACTCATTGTTGTTGTTTCTCTGCAGATTTCAATGCCAACAACATCTTCAAGACCTTCTTTGGAGGCCCAGCAGGAGGATTCAGTTTTGAATCCAATCACAGTATGTAGGAACAACAATGATAATGATGCTTTTTTTACCTTGAATTTGTACACAGGTTATTCAGACCCCTTGATTTTTTAATACATTTTGTTACGTTACAGCCTTATTCTAAAATTAATTAAATACCCCATAATGATAAACCAAAAACAGGTTTCTATTAATTTTTGCAAATGTATTCAAAATAACATACGTAAATATCACAAGTATTCAGACCCTTTACTCAGTACTTTGTTGAAGCACCTTTGGCAGCCAATACAACCTTGAGTCTTTGGTCTGATGCTACAAGCTTGGCACACCTGTATTTGGTGAGTTTCTCCCGTTCTATGCAGATCCTCTCAAGCTCTGTCAGGTTGGATGGGGAGTGTCGCTGTGAGATGGACAGCTATTATCAGATCTCTCCAGAGATTCTCGATCGGTTTCGAGTCTGGGCTCTGGCTGGGCACATTCAGAAAATTGTCCAGAAGCCACTCCTGCCTTATCTTGGCTGTGTGCTTAGGGTTCTTGTCCTGTTGGAAGGTGAACCTTTGCCACAGTCTGAGGTCCTGAGCACTCTGGAGCTGGTTTTCATCAAGAATCTCTCTGTACTTTGCTCCTTTCATCTTTCCCTCGATCCTGACTAGTCTCGCAGTCCCTGCCACTGAGAAACATCCCCACAGCATGATGCTGCCACCACCATGCTTTACCATAGGCTTGGTGGGAGGTGTCCTCCAGACGTGATGCTTGGCATTCAGGCCAAAGAGTTCAATCTTGGTTTCATCAGACCAGAGAATCTTGTTTCTCATGGTCGGAGTCCTTTAGGTGCCTTTTTGCAAACTCCAATTGGGCTGTCATGTTCCTTTTTTACTGAGGAGTGTCTTCTGTCTGGCCACTCTACCATAAATGCCTGATTGGTGGAGTGTTGTTGGAAGGTTCTCTTTTCTCCACAGAGGAACTCTGAAGCTCGGTCAGAGTGACCATCGGGTTCTTGGTCACCTCCCTGACCAATACCCTTCTACCCCGATTGCTCAGTTCGGCTGGGCAGCCATGTCTTGGTGGTTCCGAACTTCTTCCATTTAAGAATGATGGAGGTCACTGTGTCCTCCTGGACCTTCAATGCTGCCGAAATGTTTTGGTACCCTTCCCCAGATCTGTGCCTCGACACAATCCTGTCACGGAGCTCTACGGGAAATTCCTTTGACGTTATGGCTTTGTTTTTGTTATGTGAACTTTGGGACCTTATATACACAGGTGTGTGCCTTTCCAAATCATGTACAATGAATTGAATTTACCACAGGTGGACTCCATTCAAATTGTAGAAACATCTCAAGGATGATCAATGGAAACAGGATGCACCTGAGCTCAATTTCAAGTCTCGTATTAAAGGGTTTGAATACTTATGTAAATTAAGTGCCTTGGTCCTCCTTTCTTTTTGATGACCAATTTACCGCTTTTACCGAAGAGTACCTTCTGTCGACTGAAATTTGCCAATATTTCTTAACTGTTTTAACTTTGTTTTTTTTGTTTTTTTCCATTTATAATAGAATATTCGAAACATACAACATACTTGCAGTGAAGCCGCTCAACTACTACATAATGCCAGTCTTCCAACAGCTTCCAATTCAGGGTCAATGCCCTGCTCAAGGGCATGTTAACCGATCTATCACCAGGCCAAAAGACGTGAACCCGAACCCTCCAAGACCCCCCCCCCCCCCCCACACACACACACACACACACACACACAATTCCCCAATAGCTGTCCCTCAACCGTTTCAGACCCCTCCCACAGTACCCCCCCCCCAGAAAAAAATATAAATAATACAATTCATTCCATTCCCCACCCCCAAGAACCCCCCAATGCACAAACAACCAAGAGAATAAACTAAAGATTAAAAAGGAAATGTAGAAAACACCAAACAACAATGCAGAGAAATTATACATTTACACCAAAGGACATCAAGGACAACTAAAATCATAACAGCAATGCCAACTGTATATGTTTCTGTGCATGTCTGGCACTATTACATGTATGTGTGTGTTCTTGTATGTGTGTGTTCTTCTCTATGTGTATATTTGAATGAGTGTGTGTGTGTGTGCATGTCGACAAACACCTGCACGGCACCAGCCTCAGGCAAACCGGCATTAGTTGTAAAAACACTGACACTTAGTGTCATTCAAATGTACTTTTTATTATGTTTTATTTAGATTTTTTAATTATTATTTTTTCCTTTAATCTTTGACCATTTTATCTCTCACACAGCAACTCCACTCCCACTTGTCTCCAATTCCACATACCAACCCTCAGCTTCCCTCAGCCCATCCCATCCACCTCTGCTGGCCACCCACTTTCGAGTTTCTACGCAACACATATCTTTCAACTATGCTGTGATGTTTAACGTACAATTTCTTATCGAATAGAAGCCACAGATTGCGAGTTGAAGATAAATACTTTTACTAAGAGTATGAGCAATTGACTGACCTGGTCTCTCCAGATGTCCTAACAGTACTATTTCTATGGTCAATTTTAGATCAATGCTATGCATTTTCAGCCATTCCTGAACCTGAGACCAGAAACAGGCCACCTGAGGGCAATACCAAAATAAATGGTCTATCGATTCTGTGTCCTTACAACAAAATCTGCAGAGCATCGATGATTTCATGCCCCAAATATTCAACATTTTGTTGATGGCAAGAAATCTATAATAATTTTAGCTGAAAAGCATGAAGTCTTGACTATTGCGTTTTATATATCAACTCATACACCCTGTACCACGGAATCTGTACATCAAAAATCTCTTCCCAACTATTTTGCAATCCGTATGGCGCATTTGTCAACATCCTGGTCCTCAAATGAAACTGGTGTACTTTCCGATTTATGCGATTTTTATTCCTCTGCCAGTTTTGACCCTTTATATTGGGCAGACAGACCAGTTCCCTACCTCCTCCCGCTGCCACCCGCCTCCTCCATTTTTGGGGCAATGCTGTAATCAATTGGTTGTACTCTTGGATTGAGCAGACCTTTCCGTACAATTCTGATAACTCCTTGAAGTACATAACTCTACCATTCCAATTTACATTATCATTTAACAACAAAATACCCTTTTCAAACATCTTTCCCATAAATACAGGTATTTTATCAACCAGCACATTTGAGTTCAGCCATAATATTTATTCTATCTTTTCAGGGGGATGAAATTGAAGCCAGCTCTGCAATGCTTTTTCACCATCAGCCCATTTTATAGGTAAACTGCAGGGTAATGTAAAAGTTGTATTTTTTAAGGATCCAATACGTAATATTGTACATAATTAGGTTTTAGTCCAGAGAGTACAGAAGTTATCTAGATCTTCAATGAGACATTTGCAGGGATCTAGCTTGCGGAATTAATACAAAACTTGAGTCATCGGCATACATGGACACCTTTTTGTTTTTAAGCCTTGGATTTCTAATCCTCTGTTGTTATTGGATCTGATTTTAATAGCTACCATTTCGATGGCCATAGAAAATAGATACGGTGACAGCAGACACCCTTGTTTAACTCCTCTTGACAATTCAAAACTCTGAGCCATTATTTACTATTTTATAGCTGGGGTTGCTATAATTTTTTTACCTATTTTATAAGAGAATTACCAAAATAGAAAAAATCCAAGCATTTATAAATAAAATCCAGTGTTTATCAAATGCCTTTTCAAAATCTGCTATAAATACCATTCCTGGCTTCTTAAATATTTCATAGTCTTATTTCTAGTCGTTGTCGAATATTATCTCCAATGTATCGTCCATGTAAAAAACCTGACTGATCAGGATGAACAGTACCTGGTAAAACCTTTTTAATTCTGAGGGCTATGCATTTTGCTAGTATTTTTGCATCACAACATTGAAGTGTAAGGGGCCTCCTGACTGTCTTTGTATTTGCCATCTGGGTCTTGTTTTAATAATAGAGAAATCAGACCTTCCTGCTGAGTACCTGACAGACTACCATTTCTATAGGGGTAGTTAAAACAATCTAACAATGGAGCTTTTAGTATATCAAAAAATACTTGATATACCTCTACTGGTATGCCATCAAGCCCTGGCATTTTTCCAGACTAAAAGAGTTGAATAGCCTCAATTCTTCCTCTGTAATTTGGCCTTCGCACTGATCTTTCTGTACATTTGGTTAATTTTCCATTTTTTTTATATTATTTGGAAAGTATTCCTTACCATAATCTTCATTCAGTGGGAAAGGATGAGACGGAAAAGAGATCTGCCTAAAATAATTAGCTTCCTCTTAAAATATAATTCAGAGAATGATACAGCGTTCCTGTATTGGAGATTCAGGAGGAATTTTGTTTATTTTTCTCCATATTCCATCCAGTTTGCTATATTTTTGTAATAGATTACATTAGATCATTTTTGAAGTACCTCAAGTTCTTTTTCCTCTAACTTATTTTGTATCTCTGTGGTGTTGCTATCTACCTGTACTATTAGTTCATGGATTTCCCTTCTTAGTCTCGTCTCTTTAGCCAGAAACTGCTTCTTTAATTATTATTATTAGCACGTCCGGTGAACAGGTCAGGGTTCCATAGCCGCAGGCAGAACAGTTGAAACTGGGACAGCAAGGAGAGAGAGAGAGATTTTTGCAATGTTACGTAGATGGAAAAAAGCTGTCCTTGAAACAGTCTTGATATGTTCGTCAAAAGGGAGATTAGGGTCCAGAGTAACGCCGAGGTCCTTCAGTTTTATTTGAGACGACTGTACAACCATCAATAATTAATTGTCAGATTCAACAGAAGATCTCTGTGTTTCTTGGGACCTACTAAAACAAGCATCTCGGTTTTGTCGGAGTTTAAAAGTAGAAAGTCTGCAGCCATCCGCTTTCTTACAGTGGAGCAAAAAAGTATTTAGTTAGCCACCAATTGTGCAAGTCCTCCCAAATACTTATTTTCCACCATAATTTGCAAATTCATTAATCATACAATGTGATTTTCTGGAGAAAAAAAAATCATTTTGTCTGTCATAGTTGAAGTGTACCTATGATGAAAATTACAGGCCTCATCTTTTTAAGTGGGAGAACATGCACAATTGGTGGCTGACTAAATACTTTTTTGCCCCACTGTATGTCTGAAACACAGGCTTCTAGCGAGGGCAATTTTGCAGCTTTACCATGTTTCATTGAAATGTACAGCTGTGTGTCATCCGCATAGCAGTGAAAGTTAACATTATGTTTTCGAATGACACCCCCAAGAGGTAAAATATATAGTGAAAACAATAGTGGTCCTAAAACGGAACCTTGAGGAACACCGTAATGTACAGTTGATTTGTCAGAGGACAAACCATTCACAGAGACAAACTGATATCTTTCCGACAGATAAGATCTAAACCAGGCCAGAACTTGTCCGTGTAGACCAATTTGGGTTTCCAATCTCTCCAAAAGAATGTGGTGATCGATGGTATCAAAATCAGCACTAAGGTCTAGGAGCACGAGGACAGATGCAGGGCCTCGGTCTGACGCCATTAAAAGGTAATTTACCACCTTCACAAGTGCAGTCTCAGTACTATGATGGGGTCAAAAACCAGGCTGAAGCATTTCGTATACATTGTTTGTATACGAAATCTTTGATGCAAGAGAGAAAGAGACAAGAAAGTAGTCAAGATGACTATCTGGATTAAGTCTCCATGTATATCTCACTAGGTCTGGGCTTTTTTAGTGTCCAAATATCCACTATTTCTAATGTGTCCATAATATTTGTGATTTCCTTAAGGGCACGGTGATGATAGTTTGGAGTGATTATATTTACAGTCCATTGAGGTACTTAACATTGTTTTATAGTCTCCTACCATAATGATTAGATCATTTGTTGCCTGTAAGTTGAATAAATTGGTATAAATGTTTTTGATGAAGTGTGGATCATCCTGATTTGGACTATATAGATTAATGAGCCAAATCTCTTTTTTGTCCACTTTTATATTCAAAATATTATTTTTGCTTTGTTATTATGGGGTATTGTATGTAGGTTGATGAGGAACAGTTTTTATTTAATCCAGTTTAGAATAAGGCAACAAAATGTGGAAAAACTCGACCCTGGTAAACTTTCCAAAAATACTGTAATTATACACTTTGTCATGGATTTCAACCCAGCAAAGTAACATTTCTTTTTTTTCCACCCTCTAGACCAAGCACCTGGAAATGTATTTTTCCAGTTTGGCTAGAAATGAAGAATGCCATTGGGAATGCTGTAGCCCTGTGGTGGACAATATTAAGTCGGACGCACCCTCACAACCTGATTTTTATGCTCCCAATGTTTTTTGCAAAATGTTTTTTTTCACATGCTAAAAAGACACTCAGTGTTGATATCTGAGCAAGAGAGATGGTGCTCATCATGCTTGGCATCTTCCTAAAATCTTTTTGGCTGTTACCACCACATTTGACAATATCCTCTTCAAATTCAAACTGACAAGGGCGACTTTTGGTAGGTTTAGTAACTAAGAACGTAGCAAATTAAATAGGTTAAAGGTTTTTTGACAAGGGGGTTTTGGAAAAACTTGAATCCTCAGGAAATTGTCTTGATTCTCTTTTGTGAGTATTTGTCGCAAAGCATGTTTTGAAGGCATGAAATAGGAGTACTGTTGCCAAAATATAAATGTCATTGCTTGAATGGAAAATGTTTGCTGCTGTACCTGGAGCAAGTAGAGCTTTGTAAATGAACACATGGGAGTGCAACTCCGTTGTTAATTTTAGTAGGTCGCATGATTTTTTTCATTCACACCACATAGAGGTCGCCCGGAAACACAAAGTTAGCATGGGAATCATTTGGCGTTAAAGCAGAAACTGACCTTAGGGCAGAGCCTAGGAACTACTTCAGTCCCATGTAGAATGAGGCCTGTTTTCATTTGTTGGATTTTCCTGCAGACTCAAACTACAGTTTCATGTTAGTCTCCATTTTGCTCATTGATGCATTGTGCATTTTACTGGCATGTTTTAAGTCTTATTTTGTGCTCCTAATTTGATTAGAGATTTTGTTCAGTTCTCTTAAATGTATTTATTTATTGTATATTCAAACTGTATCCATCTCAATGACAGTGTTGTTGATATTCCATTTGATTTCTAATGTTTTCTATTGAATAGGATGTAAAAAAAAACATATCCTTGACCCACGTATGTAAAGTTTTGACCTCTTAATAGATCTATTTTTCTCCATGTGGTTTTCTAGCATTGCTTTGACCCCATAATACGATGCATCCGGTTTCAACTCCCAAAGTAAACATTTGAAACTTCAGCAGCTAGTCTTGTAGATCAGTTTCTAACTCTGGTCCAGGCGAAGTACATGTTCCTCTACAAACTAGTAGAGGAACTGTGTAGCAGATGGACCAGAGCTAGTCAGTCCCTCACATAAGTGGTGCCTTAGATGTTGACTAGACTGGACACGCTTGCGTGCAAATGTTAATTTTATCCATCTTTTTCTTTAACCTTTATTTATTGAGGCAAGTCAGTTAAGGACATTCTTATTTACAAGTATGGCCTAGGAACAGGCCAGGGGCAGAATGACAGATTTTTACCTTGTCATCTCTGGGATTTGATCTAGCAACCTTTCGCTTATTGGCCCAAAGCTCTAACCGCTAGGCTACCTGCAGACATGATCAGGACACGCAGGTTGAAATATCAAAACGAACTCTGAACTAACTATATTACTTTGGGGAGAGGTCGAAACACATGAAAAATGTAGCTAGCTACCTTGCTGTTGCTAGCTAATTTGTCCTGGGATATAAACATTAGGTCCTTTCTTTCTGGATCTTTGTAGAATTTTGGCCATTTTGAGTCACACAAGTGTGTGTTCTCTTCTGTCAATCCACATATAGAAGTGGAAACCTTGGTGGTTTCTAGTAATCTCTCCTTTAGTTTTGTTCCTTCTGTGGACTTTATATGGCAGTTGGTGACCAACTTTAAGATGCATTACCACCAACTGGACTGGAGTGGGAACCTCAGTTCATCCTTCAATCACCCATGTGGGTATATTCTCCTGAAAACTAATGAGGAGATTGGAGAGGTGGGACTTGCAGCGTGTCACGAGTATAAAATAGAACCGTCTTCTATTTTAGCGCCTAGCTACTCAGACGCTCATTGACACGCACAAGTTGTTTGGTTGAAATGATTGAATAATGTATGTGTACATTTATTTTGCAATAAATGTTAGGAGAACCTTACTGACTGACGTTGCTTAAACACAAAGGTTGAGAAACTCTCTTGTTAAAGTGTGCTAACTAAAGTCACCTATTTTAATTGTAATTTTACTTTGAAGATGTTTAAATTTAAAGTCTGGCCAGTCTAGGCAATGGGATTTTGAAAGAAGATACTTGACAAAAAAAACAGATCCCTTTTTTGCACCTAGAATCAGCTCTCATTGAGAGGCTTTTATTCTGCTTTTGGGGATTGTCATCATGCCTTGTATCTGTCATGAACGTTTGGTCAGTATGTCCCTCTCAATCTGTGTTCTTCTCACCTGTGTGCCAGGTGGTAGGTTGAAACCGTGAACAGAAACGCTACATTTTCATGATCCTAGTACCTGTGTACTTTTTTTTTTTTATTTTTTAAGAATATGCCTCTGTACAATGTTTTGGTTGAAGGAAATAAAAATGAATATTTTCCCCTTATCTCTTTGTCCTCATTGTTTTACATTTGAGTGGAGATATTGCTTCCACTATCTCTGATTCTACAAGTATAGTTTCAGAAAGCTAGTATTCTTTGTCAACATTACAACAATACAACACTGACACATGGCTTTGCCAAATTATACCAAAAAAATATGAATTTTCCCCATAAATTATAAAGCTAGGATTTCAACTAAATGTATACAGAACAAAAATATAAACTCATCATGCAACAGTTTCAAAGATATGAACTGTACCTCAGTATATAAGGAAATCAGTCAATTGAAATACATTCATTAGGCTGTAAACTATGGTTTTTACATGACTGGACAAGCTTGCAGCCATGGTGGGCCTGGGAGGGCATATGCCCAGCCACTTGGGAGCCAGGCCGAGCCAATCAGAATTGATGTATTATCTGGAACATAGGGGTCTATTAAGTCCATATCAGAGTGGATTCAGAAAGGGAAGAACTACCCTTGATGCATTAGTTAGTTCGGTGGTGACCAAAGATTTGGCAATGAAGTGATGTTAATAGTGTATTTTGATATTGAAAAAGCATAATATGCTTATATTATGATACAAGGTTTACTGATTTAAATTGAATGAAATGCGTATTAGTGGGAGAATGTATAACTGGATTAAGGATTTCTTCTTTGATTGACCCATGTCATGGTGGGATTGGAGTTATCAAGAGGAGGTGGAAAATGCAACTCCACAGGGTAGTGCTATTAGCCCTTCTTATTCATGTTGATGATTGATATCTTTGGGGATATGGGACAGGGTATAGGTGCAACGTTATATGCAGATGATGGTGCCTGTTGGAAAAGGGGAAGGAATATTCCTTATGTAATAGAGAAAATGCAAGGTGCCTTTGTAGCAGTAGTGGAATGGTCCTTATGAGGTTTCAAGTCACTATCTAAATCTTGCCATATGTTGTTCGCTAACAAAAAATAGATGAACGAATGGAAATGGTAACAGAATTGAAGTATTTCGGGCTGAATTAAGCTGTTAGCCCAGTGGTTAGAGCGTTAGACTAGTTACCGAAAGGTTGCAAGATTGAATCCCTGACCTGACAAGGTAAAAATCTGTCGTTCTGCCCCTGAACAAGGCACGGTTCCTAAGCTGTCATTGAAAATAAGAATTTGTTCTTAACTGACTTGCCTCGTTAAATAAATCAAATTGAGACTGAATACGTTCTTATGTTTAATCTAATGAGGATGATAGTTGGGCATGATTGGGGGCAGATAGACCATTTTTAATGAATATTTATTGTACTTTGATGAGATCGTCCATAGATTATGGGTGCTTTGTATATGGTTCTGCGGCTTTTACATCGCTGTTGTGCCTTGATAAGATGCAAGCAAGGGCACTCATGATGTGCGATGGTGCATTTGTAAAGCCTCAACACTGGTTGAGGCTTTGCAAATAGATACTGGGGAAACACCACTATCCCTTGGAAGAGTTAAGCTAGCCTTGGCATACTGGGCAAGACTGAAGGGTAGTACGGTAGATCATCCTACACGGACACTATTGGAAGACCTGCTGTGAATATGAACAATATCAAAAGAGGGGTTTTGGTGCAGAGATTGGAAAAAGGGTTGATTACTGTTGACTCAGATATTGTCATAGGGCCATTTGTGTCAATAGGAAATGTACCACTGTGGTTTTAAACAAGACCACATGTTGATCTTAGCCTGATGGAAGAACATTAACAGTGGTGTGAAGAAGATAATGAAGGAACAATGGTGGATCAGTATATTAGTAATCAGTTGTTTTCTTGTCTTGCAGTGTATACAGATCCCATGAATGGGAGGACAGGAGAAGGTGTATTTATTCCTGAGTTCGATGTTCATCTATGCAAGAGACTAACACATGTATTTGTATATTCAACAGAAATTGTTGCAAATAATTTGTTGGATTGCAATGGATAGAGGAGGTGCAACTAAGAACAGTGACTGTTCGGTGACTGTGACTGTTCAGACTCTGCATCAGTTTTGTGTAGTTCAAGATCTGGAAAGTCAGAATGTGAGGGTTTATGGTTAGACATAATGATGCTGTTGTTGGGGTTACAAATAGGTTTTGAAATTCAGTCCTGTTCGATTCAGGCTCTTCCACATGTTCATGGAAATTATATAGTAGATATTAAAGCAAAAAAAGCAGTGAAAACAAATATTGTGGATATACTGGTGCAGTTGGGTAGAGGGTAAATTAAAATATTGATTCGGGGTGATGGGAGTAGTGAGGTTTGTAGGGAATTGTTTTATTTTATTAGAAATTCAGGGTTAGGTAAGAGAATATAGTGGTGTAGATAGGTCGTGACCGGCCTCACACAGTAGGTGGCGGTGTATGCAGATTGTCAGTTGGTTGCGATTCGCCAATAAAACTTAAATAATAAGAAACCTTTCCCAATGGCTGTGGGTGTAAAGGTTTGGAGGAATATCACCACGTGGTTATTTTTGAGCCAATGGAACAGCCGAAGAGGTTGTAATCGTATCTGCAGATTATGGGGCGACAAAAACGAGTGAGGTGGCAAGAGAAGACTGATTTATTTGGCGTAGATCGCGCAGCCCTCTAAACTAGCTCGTAGCAACCAGGACATCATTTTACATCCCTAGGACGTAGCATTCGCATAAGGTATGATTATATATGTTCTGACTTTCTTCATGTCTTGCTACATCGAAATTTGCCTAGAGAGCTATGCGCGCATGATGCTAGGAAAGTCTGGCGGGATTGTCACTACAAAGTAATAAACCCCGCCCATTTCTACAATTCCTCTAAACATTTTATTTTAAACCTAACCCCAATTCTAACCTTAAATTAGTCATTTTGACTAATTTTGTGGCTTTCGACTCTGACTTTGTATATAGAAGCTAATGGAAACCACCTGACGGTGTAAAATCTGTCGTTCCCTACTTCCTACTTAGCTAACTACTGTAGCTAGCTGGAGTTAGTTCAGCAGCGACTAAATTTCAAACAACGTGCTGGTGAGTTTGTCCTGCAGGACTCTTAACGTTACCGTTAGCTAGCTAATTTAGCCAGCTAGCAAGCAACCAGAACATTCATCTTTACCGTGCCTGTTAAGCTAAAGCGTTTACCCACCCCAACCCAGGACGGAGTAGCTCACTGGCTAGTTATCTAGCTACAAGCTAGCATGTGATGCTAAATATTTTTATATAATTTCTACTGGAGGTAGTTTTGCTATCTGCACTCAATCACCAACCCAGGAGGATGTTGTTCCGGGCTCAATGCTGTTAACGTTAGCTACTGCTAAACACTATCATGTATTTAATTTGTCGAAGAAATGAGGGTGTGGAATTAAGTGTTGAAGTGTTGTGCGTCTTTATAGCTAACTTTTGTTTGTTCTTACCTTGTTAGCTGGCTAGCTGCTTAATTAATCAGACCGTGAGTGATAAAAGCTTCCTGTTTACAGTCTGAAATAAAGCAGGGCTCTACACCGAAATATTGTACAAGGAGCACGTTTGCGCTCCAGTTGAAAGATATATGCGCACAAATAAATTTAGCAGTACAATTCAAATTATTTTATATATTAAAGGTGAACTGATACCGTTTTAACTATTTTGCAGATAGGAAACGGATAGTTAAATATCAGTCAAAGTTGATGCTGCAAAACCAACTTTATACGAGTTTCTATAAATAGGTTTTATTTGACTCAACATTTCATGATGTACGCTAAACAGGTATTCCCAAACTGGGGTACGCACAATGCTGTCGGAGGTAAGCCAATAAATGGGGAATCACCGTTTTAAAAAAACATCAATCTTTACACATTTTCAAACATTCCGTCTGATTTTCCAACAGGGCTATACATTTGGGTGAGGGGGTTTTCATTTATTTATTTCACCTTTATTTAACCAGGTATGCAAGTTGAGAACAAGTTCTCATTTACAATTGCGACCTGTCCAAGATAAAGCAAAGCAGTTTGACACATACAACGACAGTTACACATGGAGTAAAACAAACATACAGTATAAACAAGTCTATATACGATGTGAGCAAATGAGGTGAGAAGGGAGGTAAAGGCAAAAAAAAGGCCATGGTGGCAAAGTAAATACAATACAGCAAGTAAAACACTGGAATTGTAGATTTGCAATGGAAGAATGTGCAAAGTAGAAATAAAAATAATGGGGTGCAAAGGAGCTAAATAAATTAAATACAGTAGGGAAAGAGGTAGTTGTTTGGGCTAAATTATAGGTGGGCTATGTACAGGTGCAGTGATCTGTGAGCTGCTCTGACAGTTGGTGCTTAAAGCTAGTGAGTAGTTCGTTCCAGTCATTGGCAGCAGAGAACTGGAAGGAGAGGCGGCCAAAGAAAGAATTGGTTTTGGGGGTGACTAGAGAGATATACCTGCTGGAGCGTGTGCTACAGGTGGAAGATGCTATGGTGACCAGCGAGCTAAGGGGGGGACTTTACCTAGCAGGGTCTTGTAGATGACATGGAGCCAGTGGGTTTGGCGACGAGTATGAAGCGAGGGCCAGCCAAGGAGAGCGTACAGGTTGCAATGGTGGGTAGTATATGGGGCTTTGGTGACAAAACGGATTGCACTGTGATAGACTGCATCCAATTTGTTGAGTAGGGTATTGGAGACTATTTTGTAAATGACATCGCCAAAGTCGAGGATTGGTAGGATGGTCAGTTTTACAAGGGTATGTTTGGCAGCATGAGTGAAGGATGCTTTGTTGCGAAATAGGAAGCCAATTCTAGATTTAACTTTGGATTGGAGATGTTTGATATGGGTCTGGAAGGAGAGTTTAGTCTAACCAGACACCTAAGTATTTGTAGTTGTCCACGTATTCTAAGTCAGAGCTGTCCAGAGTAGTGATGTTGGGCCGGTGCAGGTAGCGATCGGTTGAAAAGCATGCATTTAGTTTCACTTGTATTTAAGAGCAATTGGAGGCCACGGAAGGAGAGTTGTATGGCATTGAAGCTTGCCTGGAGGGTTGTTAACAGTGTCCAAAGAAGGGCCAGAAGTATACAGAATGGTGTCGTCTGCGTAGAGGTGGATCAGAGACTCACCAGCAGCAAGAGCGACCTCATTGATGTATACAGAGAAGAGAGTCGGTCCAAGAATTTTGTTTGGTAAAGTTCATCTTTATGTCCAAAAACCTCATTTGAAATTGGCGTGTTATGTTCAGAAATGCATTCTCTCAAACATCCGGTGAAAGTGCAGAGCCACATCAAATTGCAGAAATACTCATAATAAACATTGATAAAAGTAACCGCTGCGTCAGATTAATGCAACCGCTGTGTCAGATTTCAAAGGCTTTACGACGAAAGCACACCTTGATATTTATGTTCGGTCAGCACCTAGCCACAGAAAGATATACAGCCATTTTCCAAAGGAGAGGTGTCAGAAATAGCGTTATACATATTCACTTACCTTTGATCTTGATCGGAATGCACTCCCAGAAATCCCAGTTCCACAATAAATATTTATTTTGTTCGATAAAGCCCAGCATTTATGTCCAAATACCTCCTTTTTGTTCACGCGTTTAGACCTTAATCCAAATGCTCAATGCGTGGTCGCTTAGTTCAAAGTCCAAAAAGTTATATTACAGTTCGTAGAAACATGTCAAACACTGTATAGAATCAATATTTAGTATGTTTTTATCATAAATCTTCAATAATGTTTGAACCGGACAATTCCTTTGTCTTTAGAAATGAAAAGGAACGCAGCTACCTCTCACGGCCACACGCATGATTTAGCTCATGGCATTCTGCCAGACCCCTGACTCAAACAGCTCTTATTCACTCCCCCTTCACAGTAGAAGCCTGAAACAAGGTTCTAAAGACTGTAGACATCTAGTGGAAGCCTTGGGAAGTGCAATTTGACCCCCATAGACACTGTTTATTCGATAGGCAATGACTTGAAAAACTACACACCTCATTTCCCACTTCCTGGTTTGATTTTTCTCAGGTTTTTGCCTGCCATATGAGTTCTGTTATACACAGACATCATTCAAACAGTTTTAGAAACTTCAGTGTTTTCTTTCCAAATCTACTAATTATATGCATATTCTAGCTTTTGGGCCTGAGGAGCAGGCAGTTTACTCTGGGCACCTTATTATCCAAGCTACTCAATACTGCCCCCCAGTCCCAAAGAAATTAGGCAAGGCCCCTGAACTCTCCTGTATTTTGAAGGCTTACGAGCCTGCTGGTGCCTACCATCGCTCAGTCAGACTGCGCTATCAAATCATAGACTTAATTATAACATAATAACACACAGAAATACGAGCCTTAAATACGGAAACTATCATCTCGAAAACGAGACGTTTATTCTTTCAGAGAAATATGGAACCGTTCCGTATTTTAACTGGTGGCATCCATAAGTCTAAATGTTCCTGTTACATTGCACAACATTCAATGTTATGTCATAATTACGTAAAATTCTGGCAAATTAGGCGGCCCAAACTGTTGCATATACCTTGACTCTGTGTGCAATGAACGCAAGAGAAGTGACACCATTTCACCTGGTTAATATTGCCTGCTAACCTGGATTTATTTTAGCTAAATATGCAGGTTTACAAATATATACTTCTGTGTATTGACTTTAACCTCTTGGTGTCAGTTTTAAATGGGATATTTTGTCAGGAAAAGATGCAAGAATATGCATATAATTGAGCTTTGGATAGAAAACACTCTAACGTTTCCAAAACTGTAAAGATATTGTCTGAGTATAACAGAACTGATGTTGCAGGTGAAAGCCTGAGAAAAATCCAATCCGGAAGTGCCCCAGGTTTTGAAAGTGTTGCGTTCCAATGACTCCCTATATGGCTGTGAATGTAACATCAACGAGCTTACGCTTTCTGTTGAAGAATAGCCGTATGGGGGCACATTGAGTAAGTGGTCACATGGTGTCTCCGAGAGAGATTCTCGCGTAAAGTGCAGAGGTAGCCATTACTCCAATCGGTCCTAGAGAAAAAGATATTATCCCGACGGATATATTATCGAATAGATATTAGAAAAAGAGCTTGAGGGTGGATTCTAAACAACGTTTGCCATGTTTCTGTCGATATTTTGGAGCTAATTCTCGTGAGTGAAAACATCTGAAGTTCATCAAAGGTAAACGATTTAATTTGATTGCTTTTCTGATTTCCGTGACAAGTTTGCCTGCTACTAGCAAGGCATAATGCTATGCTATGATAAACTTACACAAATGCTTGTCTAGCATTGGCTGTAAAGCATATTTTGAAAATCTGAGATGACAGGGTGATTAACAAAAGGCTAAGCTGTGTTCCAATATATTTCACTTGTGATTTTCATGAATAGGAATATTTTCTAGGAAGATTTATGTCCGTTGCGTTATGCTAATTAGTGTCAGATGATGACAACGGTCCCGTTCACGGGATGCAGTGTCACTACAGGTTAACTAGTGATTATGATTGATTGAATGTTTTTTTATAAGATAAGTTTAATGCTAGCTAGCAACTTACTTTGGCTTACTGCATTTGTGTAACAGGCAGGCTTCTCGTGAAGTGCAATGAGTGGGTGGTTAGAACGTTGGACTAGTTATCCTGTTGAAACTCCCCATCCCGGATCCGGGATCGTGACTAAAGCCTCAGGCTCATTAGCATAACGCAACGTTAACGATTTCTGAAAATCGCAAATAAAATTAAAATAATGCGTTTGCTCTCAAGCTTAGCCTTTTCTTAACAACACTGTCATCTCAGATTTTCAAAATATGCTTTTGAACCATAGAAATGGACTAATTTGTGTAAGAGTATGCAAAGCTAGCATAGCATTTTGTGTAGCATGTAGCACGCAACATTTTCACAAAAGCCAGATAACCAAATAAATAAAATCATTTACCTTTGAAGAGCTTCTGATGTTTTCAATGAGGAGGCTCTCAGTCACATACCAAATGCGCAGTGTTTCCTGAAAGCGTCTGTGTGTAGGAGAAATCGTTCCGTTTTCTACATTGCGCCTGGCTACTGAAACGAACCGAAAATGCAGTCACCTACAACGTAAAACTTTTTCCGGATTAACTACATAATATCGACCGAAACATGGCAAACGTTGTTTGGAATCAGTCCTCAAGGTGTTTTTTCACATATCTCTTCATTGACATGCAGTTCGTGGAAGCTTGCTTTCCTCTCTGTATTCCTTGGAAAAATACTGGCAGGTGACTTTTGCGCACCAATTTCGGCGCAGGACACCGGGCGGACACATGGTAAATGTGGTCTGTTATGGTCAATCTTCCAATGATCTGCCTACAAATACGTCACAATGCTGCAGACACCTTGGGGAAACGACAGAGAGGGTTGATTCATTCCTCTTGCGTTCACAGCCATATAAGGAGATCATGACAAACAGAGCCTCAAAAATCCTTGTCATTTCCTGGATGCCATCTCATCTTGGTTTTGCCTGAAGCTCACGTTAAAGGGCACGCACAGAGAAGATCTTTGTATTTCTGGACACGTCAGAGTGTTTTCTTTCGAACAGTAGCAATTATATGCATAATCGAGCATCTTTTTGTGACAAAATATCTTGTTTAAAACGGGAACGTTTTTCATCCAAAAATGAAATTGCGCCCCTAGAGTTCCAAGAAGTTAACTGTAAGGTTGCAAGATTGAATCCCTGAGCTGACAAGGTAAAGAAAATGTCGTTCTGCCCCTGAACAAGGCAGTTAACCCATCGTTCCTAGGCCGTCATTGAAAATAGGCATGTGTTATTAACTGACTTGCCTAGGTTAAATAAAGGTGTAAAAAAAAAACTTTTTTAAATCGGCCAAATCGGGTTCCAAAAAGAACGATTTATGATTGTTATGAAAACTTGAAATCGGCCCAAATTAATCGGCCATTCCGATTAATCGGTCGACCTCTAGTTCGGACGTCCAACATCCATTTCTAGTGAACAAATCAGTAAGTGCAGAGGCTAGAAGCTCTTTTCTGTCCCTATGGACATGGCACGCATTCTGTTATCCCAGACTAATGTGTTGATAACAATCAGAATTGAACAACAGGCTAAATTACCAAGCCATTGATTCTCAGGTCCTGCAAAGCCTTGGACTGACCAGACCTACCAGAAACTAGTATTGTCAGCTATCAACCCTTCAGTGTGGAAGAGTTTTGGCAGTTTTCAAGTGTTTGGTGGTTTTCCTGAAGGGCAACCTGTGGTATCCTTGGAGTGTGCCGTTCCCACACATTGATTAGTGGGTTTGACATAGTTGTATTTTTAATGACTCCAAGTTCCTGAAGAGCTGTCGTCTGCAAGCTCGTTAGTCTATTGTCCCAAAGCCAGCCCAAACCTCCTGGTTTAACATATGCCATCAACTTAATTAAACCAATCAAGATTCCAAACAGACCAGTTGGGTGGTTACATCAAAATAGGACAGAAGAACATCAAACCTGTCCTAAAGGGTCACAGTCCAGCTGGTTGTCTCTTTCCTTTGATTGAACCACAACTGGGGGCAGATTGAGCAAAAGGTTTACGCGTGTAGTTACCAGTAGACCTAAAATTAAACAAACATAACGATAACACTTTCTTGGCATTTATTGTCATTAGTACAGAAATCACTTTGCGGTCAGGATCAGGAGAAATTGAACAGTACAATATATTGGATTGTATATTCCGCAGGCTGTTCACTATTCTCGTGACACACTCGGTCATCCTCATACAGCATTATCTTTAAATTCATATGGAGTGTTTTCACATGTTGTCAGATGAGATTCAGATGAACGCATTTATTAGATTAAGAAACAAAATGATACTCTGCATCCTATAATAATTTAGCCTACTACTATCTTGATTAATCTGTACCCTGGTTTCTGAGTTCAAATGCAGGCACTAATTAAAAGGCAAGAATGGTTTTGAGTTTACCCTGACACAGTGCAATCTACACAACAGGTGGTGACTGAAAAGCCTTGAGTAGTTCTAAGCTGACATATGGAATTGTTTAAAGATGGTTATACCATGAATCATTTAGCTATTTGATTTTGAATTTTAGAACCCCTTTAGGTATCCCCAAAAAATATTAAAACAAATTTGGATAAAATATTAGATTTGGCCTTTACTACTGTAGCCCAGAAAATGGCATTGAATAACACATTCATCAATGGCAAAGACAGTTAAAAAAATAACCTGGGTTCCTATTATTTATGAAGTCTGTCCTAAATCTAGGAGATTTCAGAAAGCTCATGAAATATTCCTTTTATACACATTTAACCCCTTTTTGTGGGATAGGCACAACTACCTTTATACTTAAGTTCATGTAATTTTTTTAACAGGTACAGGTTACCTTCAGATGATTCACGTGACTCTTGTGGTGGTCATAGAACAACACGGAGAGTCTCCCCTTTTCATAGTGGTCATAGTAGTTTGTAGGTCAAACCGTTGGGACTAGAGGTCGACCGATTATGATTTTTCAACGCCGATACCGATTATTGGAGGACAAAAAAGCTGATGCCGAATTTTTGTAATAATGACAATTATCACTTATTTTAACTTATTATACATCAATAAAATCAATTTAGCCTCAAATAAATAATTAAACATGTTCAATTTGGTTTAAATAATGCAAAAACAAAGTAGATGAAAGTAGATGTGCAATATGTGCTATGTAAGAAAGCTTACATTTCAGTTCCTTGCTCAGAACATGAGAACATATGAAAGCTGCTGGTTCCTTTTTAACATGAGTCTTCAATATTCCCAGGTAAGAAGTTTTATGTTGTTATTATAGGAATTATAGGACTATTTCCCTCTACCATTTGTATTTCATTAACCTTTGACTATTGGATGATCTTATAGGCACTTTAGTATTGCCAGGGTAACCGTATAGCTTCCGTCCCTCTAGTTAGCGCGTGCTAACTAGCTAGCCATTTTACTTCGGTTACACCAGCCTAATCTCGGGAGTTGATAGGCTTGAAGTCATAAACAGCGCAATGCTTGACGCACAATGAAGAGCTGCTGGCAAAACGCAAGAAGGTGCTGTTTGAATGAATGTTTACGCGCCTGCTTCTGCCTACCACTGCTCAGTCAGATACTTGTATGCTCAGTCAGATTATATGCAACGCAGGACACGCTAGATAATATCTAGTAATATCATCAACCCTGTGTAGTTAACTTGTGATTATGATCGATTGTTTTTTAAGTTTAATGCTAGCTAGCAACTTACCTTGGCTTACTGCATTCGCGTAACAGGCACTCCTGTGGAGTGCAACGAGACAGAGGCAGGTCGTTATTGCGTTGCACTAGTTAACTGTAAGGTTGCAAGATTGGATCCCCGAGCTGACAAGGTGAAAACCTGTGTTTCTGCCCCTGAACAAGGCGGTTATAACCAACCGTGACTTGTACTAACTGCCCCTGAAACTCTTCTGACTTCTCCTCTTCCTTCTGCTAGATAGTGAGCCTGTGATTCGCCATGTCGGCCAAAGCCATCTCAGAGCAGACGGGGAAGGAGTTCCTCTACAAGCACATCTGCACCTCGGCGGCCGTGCAGAACCGCTTCCGCTACGCCAATGTCACCTCGGAGACAGACTGGGACCGCTTGACTCAGGACCACCCATGGCTGCTCACTGAGGTACAATAAAATAGTATTGTCCTCCAGCAAGGACATTCTTCTCACCTTCTTGTACATGGACAAATTATCACACAATGCTAGGTCGGGATGCACTTAAATGACATTTTTGGCATATATATATATATATATATATATATATATATATAAAACAAAGTGTGTATATCTATATCTCATTATAGTTAAAACGCACATGGACGCAGCGGTCTAATGCACTGCATCTTGGTGCAAGAGGCGTCTCGAATCCAGGCTGTATCACATCCGGCCATGATTAGGAGTCCCATAGTGTGGCGCATAAATGGCCCAGCGTCGTCCGGGTTTGGCCGGGGTAGGCCGTCATTTTAAATAAGAATTTGATATTAACTGACTTTTCTAGTTAAATGAAAGGTTACACACACCACACTGACCAAAAGGTTATTTTGTTGGCATTTACGTATGTCCCCATTACCAGTAAAACATAATCAAAACCTATTTCTTTCACTTACTTGCTGTGCTGTTTCATTGTTTATTTGTTCAGTCATTTCATTCTGAACCAGGATTTCTATGGAACGCCGTTTGGGTCTTTACATGTCAAAAAGATAAATGTCAAATTACACTTTGACGTGTCAAATAAGCTTGTTGACCAATCAGGACCTGAATATGACTGCACGTCACACAATAATTTAAAGCGTTTATACATTTTTTACATAGTTATTACACATTGATTACACTAACGCTCGTATTTAATGTCACAACGATCTATCGATGCGTATACAATGATGCTGGTAAAGTTGTCTCGCGTACAATAAGGATGTGCCACAACAGTGGACTTTGCGGTTAGCCTTCAAAATAAAATTGTCATTAATGGTGATGCAATTGAATACAAATAGTAGAACTATGCCATAATTTAATAAATCATGCTAAACGAGTTTGGAATGTTATATAAAATCAACAAAAGACAATAATTTGATTTGTAAAGTCTCTTAATCACACTGGATGTATTAGACTTTAGAATTACATTGGGGCATACTTACTTCACTGTACAGCCTTACCTATGGATTGTGGATCAATGACATGGGCTATCAGTCTACTCAATGACACCCAGATAACATTAGCATAGTAGCTCTTATTTCGTGACTGAAACAACCAACTGTGATTTGAATATGGCATGATTCCACCAACCTTCCGCATCACTTTCAAATAGTTACTTTTATTTTGAAGGGAAACTGCAAATTCCACTATTTTGCCTAATCCTTATTGTGGCTAGCTTCACAGCACACAGCCTGGTCAGGTCTAGCCTCACTAGCCAGATGAAGCTAGCTGGCTGCTTATAACTTTAGCTTTGGGCAACAGGGTTAAGTAGCTGGCTAGCTATTTATTTTCATGAACTGAAGTTCAATTTCAATAGGCGAACAACAATACTTACAAGGATTTCTAAATCATTGCTAAGAAAAGTGAAAATGACTGCAGTTTTTACTAGAGGTCGACTGACTAATCGGAATGGCCTATTACATTGCACTCCACGAGGAGACTGCGTGGTAAGCTGACTACCTGTTATGCCAGTGCAGCAAGGAGCCAAGGTAAGGTGCTAGATAGCATTAATTATATCATGTAAAAAAAATCTTAACATAATCGCTAGTTAACTACACATGGTTTAGTTTTTATTTATTTTTATTTCACCTTTTATTTAACCAGGTAGGCTAGTTGAGAACAAGTTCTCATTTGCAACTGCGACCTGGCCAAGATAAAGCATAGCAGTGTAAACAGACAACAGTTACACATGGAGTAAACAATTAACAAGTCAATAACACAGTAGGAAAAAAAGGGAGCCTATATACATTGTGTGCAAAAGGCATGAGGAGGTAGGCGAATAATTACAGTTTTGCAGATTAACACTGGAGTGATAAATTATCAGATGGTCATGTACAAGTAGAGATATTGGTGTGCAAAAGAGCAGAAAAGTAAATAAATAAAAACAGTATGGGGATGAGGTAGGTAAAAATGGGTGTGCTATTTACCGATAAGACTATGTACAGCTGCAGCGATCGGTTAGCTGCTCAGATAGCAGATGTTTGAAGTTGGTGAGGGAGATAAGTCTCCAACTTCAGCGATTTTTGCAATTCGTTCCAGTCACAGGCACCAGAGAACTGGAACGAAAGGCGGCCAAATGAGGTGTTGGCTTTAGGGATGGTCAGTGAGATACACCTACTGGAGCGCGTGCTACGGGTGGGTGTTGCCATCGTGACCAGTGAACTGAGATAAGGCGGAGCTTTACCTAGCATGGACTTGTAGATGACCTGGAGCCAGTGGGTCTGGCGACGAATACGTAGCGAGGGCCAGCCGACTAGAGCATACAGGTCGCAGTGGTGTGTGGTATAAGGTGCTTTAGTGACAAAACGGATGGCACTGTGATAAACTGCATCCAGTTTGCTGAGTAGAGTGTTGGAAGCAATTTTGTAGATGACATCGCCGAAGTCGAGGATTGGTAGGATAGTCAGTTTTACTAGGGTAAGTTTGGCGGCGTGAGTGAAGGAGGCTTTGTTGCGGAATAGGAAGCCGACTCTAGATTTGATTTTCGATTGGAGATGTTTGATATGAGTCTGGAAGGAGAGTTTACAGTCTAGCCAGACACCTAGGTACTTATAGATGTCCACATATTCAAGGTCGGAACCATCCAGGGTGGTGATGCTAGTCAGGCGTGCGGGTGCAGGCAGCGAACGGTTGAAAAGCATGCATTTGGTTTTACTAGCGTTTAAGAGCAGTTGGAGGCCACGGAAGGAGTGTTGTATGGCATTGAAGCTGGTTTGGAGGTAGATAGCACAGTGTCCAAGGACGGGCCGGAAGTATATAGAATGGTGTCGTCTGCGTAGAGGTGGATCAGGGAATCGCCCGCAGCAAGAGCAACATCATTGATATATACAGAGAATAGAGTCGGCCCGAGAATTGAACCCTGTGGCACCGCCATAGACTGCCAGAGGACCGGACAGCATGCCCTGCTCTATCTGCAAAGTAGTTGGTGAACCAGGCAAGGCAGTCATCAGAAAAACCGAGGCTACTGAGTCTGCCGATAAGAATATTGTGATTGACAGGGTCGAAAGCCTTGGCAAGGTCGATGAAGACGGCTGCACAGTACTGTCTTTTATCGATGGCTGTTATGATATCGTTTAGTACCTTGAGCGTGGCTGAGGTGCACCCGTGACCGGCTCGGAAACCAGATTGCACAGCGGAGAAGGTACAGTGGGATTCGAGATGGTCAGTGACCTGTTTGTTGACTTGGATTTCGAAGACCTTAGATAGGCAGAGCAGGATGGATATAGGTCTGTAGCAGTTTGGGTCCAGGATGTCTCCCCCTTTGAAGAGGGGGATGACTGCGGCAGCTTTCCAATCCTTGGGAATCTCAGATGATATGAGAGAGAGGTTGAACAGGCTGGTAATAGGGGTTGCGACAATGGCGGCGGATAGTTTCAGAAATAGTGTCCAGATTGCCAAACCCAGCTGATTTGTACGGGTCCAGGTTTTGCAGCTCTTTCAGAACATCTGCTATCTGGATTTGGGTAAAGGAGAACCTGGAGAGGCTTGGGCGAGTAGCTGCGGGGGGGGGGAGCTGTTGGCCGAGGTTGGAGTAGCCAGGCGGAAGGCATGGCCAGCCGTTGAGAAATGCTTGTTGAAGTTTTCGATAATCATAGATTTATCGGTGGTGACCGTGTTACCTAGCCTTAGTGCAGTGGGCAGCTGGGAGGAGATGGTCTTGTTGTCCATGGACTTCAGTGTCCCAGAACTTTTTGGAGTTGGAGCTACAGGATGCAAATTTCTGCCTGAAGAAGCTGGCCTTAGCTTTCCTGACTGGGTGTATTGGTTCCTGACTTCCCTGAACAGTTGCATATCGCGGGGACTATTCGATGCTATTGCAGTCCGCCACAGGATGTTTTTGTGCTGGTCGAGGGCAGTCAGGTCTGGAGTGAACCAAGGGCTATATCTGTTCTTAGTTCTGCATTTTTTTTGAACGGAGCATGCTTATCTAAAATGGTGAGGAAGTTACTTTTAAAGGATACAGGCAATCCTTTAAGGCAATGAGGCAGTTATCGCTGAGATCCTGGTTGAAGACAGCGGAGGTGTATTTGGAGGGCCAGTTGGTCAGGATGACATCTGAGGGTGCCCTTGTTTACAGATTTAGGGTTGTACCTGGTGGGTTCCTTGATGATTTGTGTGAGATTGAGGGCATCTAGCTTAGATTGTAGGACTGCCGGGGTGTTAAGCATATCCCAGTTTAGGTCACCTAACAGAACAAACTCTGAAGCTAGATGGGGGGCGATCAATTCACAAATGGTGTCCAGGGCACAGCTGGGAGCTGAGGGGGGTCGGTAGCAGGCGGCAACAGTGAGAGACTTATTTCTGGAGAGAGTAATTTTCAAAATTAGTTGTTCGAACTGTTTGGGTATGGACCTGGAAAGTATGACATTACTTTGCAGGCTATCTCTGCAGTAGACTGCAACTCCTCCCCCTTTGGCAGTTCTATCTTGACGGAAAATGTTATAGTTGGCTATGGAAATCTCCAAATTTTTGGTGGCCTTCCTGAGCCAGGATTCAGACACGGCAAGGACATCAGGGTTAGCAGAGTGTGCTAAAGCAGTGAGTAAAACAAACTTAGGGAGGAGGCTTCTGATGTTGACATGCATGAAACCAAGGCTTTTTCGATCACAGAAGTCAACAAATGAGGGTGCCTGGGGACATGCAGGGCCTGGGTTTACCCCCACATCACCCGCGGAACAGAGGAGTAGTAGTATGAGGGTGCGGCTAAAGGCTATCAAAACTGGTCGCCTAGAGTTGGGGACAGAGAATAAAAGGATCAGACTTCTGGGCATGGTGGAATATATTCAGGGCATAATGCGCAGACAGTGGTATGGTGGGGTGCGGGTACAGCGGAGGTAAGCCCAGGCACTGGGTGATGATGAGAGAGCTTGTATCTCTGGACATGCTGGTTGTAATGGGTGAAGTCACCGCATGTGTGGGAGGTGGGACAAAGGAGGTATCAGGGGTATGAAGAGTGGAACTAGGGGCTCCATTGTAAACTAAAACAATGATAACTAACCTGAACAACAGTATACAAGGCATATTGACATTTGAGAGAGACATACAGCGAGGCATACAGTAATCACGTGTTGAATTGGGAGAGCTAGCTAAAACAGTAGGTGAGACAACAACAGCACAACAACAGCAGGTAAAATGGCGTAGACTAGGCAGGGAGGTTCGGATTAACTACACACAGAGCCTGAGTGCGGCTGGGGCCAACTGATAAAACATAAACAAGCAGAGTGGAGTACCGTGATTAATGGACAGTCCAGCATGCATCAGCTATGTAGCCAAGTGATCAGTGTCCAGGGGGCAGCGGTGGGTGGAGCAGGGAAGCTAGACCGGGGAGTATTATCCAGGTTAAGAAAACTGTCTGGCTGTGCAGAAGGTAAAGGCCGTTAGCAGTGGCTAACAATGACTAAATAGCTTGTAGCTAGTTAGCTGGTTAGCTTCTGGAGGTTCTTGAATGTGTTCTAAAAATAATAGCGCTTCCGTATCACATTGTGCTAACAGTTATTAGGCCAAGGCGGGTTGCAGGAGAGTATTTAGAAGTTGCGGTTTAGCAAAATGTTTTAAAAGATATGCGAAGAAAAATATGTTTTAAAAAAACAATGATATATACAAGGGACACGACACGACGTCTGACTGCTACGCCATCTTGGTTAAAGTGTGTATTACTAGCATGTCCTGCGTTGCCTGTTAATTTATCATTGAATCATAGCCTACTTCGCCAAACGGGTGATTTTAACAAGCGCATTTGTGAAAAAGCACTGTCGTTGCATTGTGTAGCTAACCATTAACATCAACGCCTTTCTTAATCAATACACAAGTATATATTTTTAAACCTGCATATTAGTTCATTTTGCCTGCTAACATTAATTTATTTAACTAGGGAAATTGTCATTCTTGCGTTCTGTGCAAACAGAGTCAGGGTAAATGCAGCAGTTTGGGCCGACTGGCTCTTTGCGAACTGTGAAGACTTTCTTCCTAACAAAGACAGCCGACTTCGCCAAACGGGTGTGATTTAACCTCTTAACAAAAGCGCATTTGCGAACAAAGCATAATCGTTGCACGAATGTACCTAACCATAAACCTCAATGCCTTTCTTAAAATCAATACACAGAAGTATATATTTTTAAACCTGCATATTTAGTTAAAAGAAATTCATGTTAGCAGGCAATATTAAACTAGTGAAATTGTGTCACTTCTCTTGCGTTCATAGCACGCAGAGTCAGGGTATATGCAACAGTTTGGGCCGCCTGGCTTGTTGCGAACTAATTTGCCAGAATTTTACATAATTATGACATATTGAAGCTTGTGCAATGTAACAGGAATATTTAGACTTATGGATACCACCCGTTAGATAAAATACGGAACAGTTCCTTATTTCACTGAAAGAATAAACATCTTGTTTTCAAGATGATAGTTTCCGGATTTTACCATATTAATGACGTAAGGCTCGTATTTCTGTGTGTTATTATGTTATAATTAAGTCTATGATTTGATAGAGCAGTCTGTCTGAGCGGTGGTAGGCAGCAGCAGGCTCGTAAGCATTCAGTCAAACCATTTTTGTTAGTTTGCCAGAAGCTCTTCGCAATGCTTCAAGCATTGAGCTGTTTATGACTTCAAGCCTATCAACTCCGAGATTAGGCTCATGTAACCGATGTGAAATGGCTAGCTAGTTAGCGGGTTGCGCGCTAATAGCGTTTCAAATGTCACTCGCTCTGAGACCTTGAAGTAGTTCCACTTGCTCTGCAAGGGCCACGGATTTTGTGGAGCGATGGGAAACGATGCTTCGAGGGTGGCTGTTGTCTGTGTTCCTGGTTCGAGCCCAGGTAGGGGTGAAGAGAGGGACGGAAGCTATACTGTTACACTGGCAATACTAAAGTGCCTGTAAGCGCATCCAATAGTCAAAGGTATATGAAATATAAATGGTGTATAGAGTCCTATAATAACTACAACCTAAAACTTCTTACCAGTGAATATTGAAGACTCATGTTAAAAGGAACCACCAGCTTTCATATGTTCTCATGTTCTGAGCAAGGAAGTTAAATGTTAGGTTTTTTTACATGGAACATATTGCACTTTTACTTTCTTCTCCAACACTTTGTTTTTGCATTATTTAAACCAAATTGAACATGTTTCATTATTTATTTGAGGTGAAATTGATTTGATTGATGTATTATATTAAGTACAAAATAAGTGTTCATTCAGTATTGCTGTAATTGTCATTATTACAAATAAATTAATACATTTATAAAAATCGGCCGATTTGAATTGTTATCAACTTTTTGGGGTCCTCCAATTATCGGTATCAGCGTTTAAGTAATCATAATTGGTCGACCTCTAGTTTTTACTGGTCATTGTTTTCAGCCTGGTTGTATTGGTGCTAAGCTAAAGCTAGTTAGCTACCCCAGAAATTGCGGTCAAACAAATAATGCTTTATTACCAACGTGGTATTGTAAACCCATCGTTCGTGGCCGGTGTTTGCAGACTTTTTTTTTGTACAGCTTTGACAGTGCTACTGATAGTGGCGCTTGGCTTGCATGTGGAAATTCAGAACACAACATTCTATAATATAACTTATTTAATATGTTAAATAGTGTTATTTGAAGTGCGTTCGTGAAGCTAATAGCAGTGACGCTAATACTGTGTATCTCCGGTAGGGCAACATCTGAGCAATAGCGCACTTGGTAATGTTAGTGTGTACCGGTGCTTGACCAGCTGTGAAAGCCAACATCACGACAGAGAACGGTTGATTGTCAAGGGCAATGAATTCCATTATCTTGGCGTTCATGGATTCTGGCTCTACCCAGAATAGAAAGTGGGAGGCCGCTGTGCACAACTGACCAAGTGGACAAGTACATTAGAGTCTTGTTTGAGAAACGGATGTCTCGCAAGTCCTCAACTGGCAGCTTCATTAAATAGTACCCCGCAAAACACCAGTCTCAACGTCAACAGTGAAGAGGCGACTCCGGGATGCTGGCCTTCTGGGTCAGTTCCTCTGTCCAGTGTCCATGTTATTTTGCCCATCTTAACCTTTTCTTTTTATTGGCCAGTCTGAGATGTGGCTTTTTCTTTGCAACTCTGCCCAGAAGGCCAGCATCCCAGAGTCGCCTCTTCAACGGTTGACGTTGAGACTGGTCTGAGCTGGTCTGTTTGTACACGTCCATCTTCCTAGTCTGACAGGGCCCCATGGCTAAATGCAGTGGTTCAGATGTTGATAGGAATTCAGTAGTGTTTTCCTTCAGATTTCCTCAGAATATACACGGCAGTGACGATGACCGAAGAACATTGTCTTGTGAGGTAATGCAGGTATTCCAGATTCGGAGACCAAAGTGACTTGATTTCCTGTACGTTACAACAATAACACAATGAGTTATTTGTCATGAAACAACAAACCCTTCAGCTGTTTTTTTTCATGTAAATTTCTTTCCTGTCCCACGATGGACTGGGGCAACTATATTACAGTCCCTGATGTCGCTCTCGGAGGTCCTCGCCCTGAGCTCGTCTACATTATTGTGAACGGACTGAACGTTAGTGAGCAATATACTTTGAAGCCGGGGATGGTATGCACGCTGTCTGACTAGGGCCCCACTTTTAACTCTTCTCGTGCATCAGCGTTTTGGTGCAGCCTCCGGGATGAATAGAACAGTCTCGAAGTTCAAACAAAGGATCCAGGTCAGGCAAATCAAATTTCTAAGTAACTGCCAATTTAATATCCCAAAGTTATTCTCGTCTGTAGGTACAATAAATATTCTGAGCAAATAGTGTAAGGAAGAGAAATCCTGCGAAATTGGCTAGAAGCTAGAAACAGGGCATCTTCAACTATCGAGTGCCGTTTTCCTCAAATGATTTTGGCTTAGTTTTGTTTTCTTGCCATTATACTTTTGAGCATTCCGATAATGATTTCGTGACAACCTTATCACACACCCAATATTTTTTACTATCACCGGGTTAACGGTAGACAAGTCCAGGCGCAATAGACAGTGAAACAATTCACCTGTGTGCTGTACCATGCTAACGTTGGTATTGTCCATTCCTCCTACAGCGATTGGTGGTGAAGCCAGACCAGCTGATCAAGTGCAGAGGGAAGCTGGGCCTGGTGGGTGTTAACCTAGACCTGGTGGGCGTGCAGGAGTGGCTCAAGCCCCGCCTCATGAGTGAGACCACCGTGAGTTGATCTTCTTGCTCTTTCTCTCTTTGTATGCCTGCATGCATGATCCAGTGTGAAGTTTCCTCTAGTTAGAGCTAGGATCAGCTTCCCTTCATCGATCCTAACCTTAACCTGTTGAAACTCTAGGGGCGCAATTTCATTTTTGGATGAAAAACGTTCCCGACAAGATATTTTGTCACAAAAAGATGCTCGACTATGCATATAATTGGTAGCTTTGGAAAGAAAACACTGACGTTTCCAGAACTGCAAAGATATTTTCTGTGCGTGCCCTAGAACGTGAGCTTCAGGCAAAACCAAGATGAGACGGCATCCAGGAAATGAGCAGGATTTGAGGCTCTGTTTTCCATTGTCTCCTTATATGGCTGTGAATGCGAGAGGAGTAAGTCTGCCCTTTCTGTCGTTTCCCCAAGGTGTCTGCAGCATTGTGACGTATTTGTAGGCATATCATTGGAAGATTGACCATAAGAGACCACATTTACCAGGTGTCCGCCCGGTGTCCTGCGCCGAAATTGGTGCGCAAAAGTCAGCTGCTGGTATTTTTCCACGGAATTTAGAGAAGAATGCAGGCTTCCACGAACGATATATCAATGAAGAGATATGTGAAAAAACACCTTGAGGATTGATTCCAAACAACGTTTGCCATGTTTCGGTCGATATTATGGAGTTAATTCGGAAAAAGTTTGACGTTGTAGGTGACTGAATTTTCGGTTCATTTCGGTAGCCAAATGTGATGTACAAAACGGAGCGATTTCTCCTACACACAGACGCTTTCAGGAAAAACTGCGCATTTGGTATGTAACTGAGTCTCCTCATTGAAAACATCCGAAGCTCTTCAAAGGTAAATGATTTTATTTATTTGGTTATCTGGTTTTTGTGAAAATGTTGCGTGCTAAATGCTACTCAAAATGCTAAGCTAGCTTAGCATACTCTTACACAAATTAGTCAATTGCTATGGTTCAAAAGCATATTTTGAAAATCTGAGATGACAGTGTTGTTAAGAAAAGGCTAAGCTTGAGCTTTTCATTTTATTTGCGATTTTCAGAAATCGTTAACGTTGCGTTATGCTAATGAGCCTGAGGCTTTAGTTACGATCCTGGATCCGGGATGGGGAGATTCAAGAGGTTATTAACCAAACTGACCCTGGATTAGCATGTAAGAGCAACTTCATCCTACTCCTCCCTCAACTTCATAAACAGAAACTCTGCTGCCAGGTTCCCTCTTTTTTTTTTTTTTTTTTTTTTTTTTTTTTGTTGTCCTGAATCCTATTAGCTGCAGCCAATTTCTAACTCCTGCAGCAGGTTTCCACTTCCACCAGTGTCAAACTGGTGGAAGTGGAAACCTGCTGCAGGAGTTTTTGTACAACTAGTATACAGCTTTGATGTTGACATATTTTTTTAAAAGCAATTTGACTTCAATCAATAGGCCTAGCCATTGTGGTGCTTAGTGTAGCCTTTCTTTATATTTAGCCAGGATGGTCTACTCAATAATACTTGCCACGGTTTTCCAGGGAGTCTTAACAGGGAGACCTAGCATGGAGCCATCCTCTCCATTTTGCTTCCTTCCTGTTTGTTCAGATCTCCAAACAGGAATGGAACTAGGCCTGCTTTTCTTATCTAGCTCTCTACAGAGATCGTAGTGAGATGGCGGTGCTTGAGGGAACAATGCCCTCTGATTGGCAGGTTCCTCTGCCCCAACAGTGTGTAGCTCTGGGCTTGTTAATGTGGTGAATGTGTGGCATGCAGACAGGTGCCCATTTCAGGTGCTGCTAATCCACAATCCCCTGAACTGTTGGTCAGGGGTCCGGAACATAATTACAAATCAGTTGTAGACTGCAAATTGACCCCAAGAAGACCACATGGATATGTTTGACTAAAACATAATAATTGTAAACTTCTCTTACATTTGTATACGATCACATATATCTCTATTATGCGTGGGAATATTTCAGAACAGATTTCCAAAATTAAAATCACTTGGAGCTGATTTGCCTGTGTTTTTAGAGTCTGTCCAACAATTAAACAATACATTCACCTGTGGACCACCAGTTGGGGAACCCTGTCCTTCAGTGTGCACTAATAAATACGATCCTGGTTTGTCATCTGCGGCATGTTCACCATGTGCCAGGCAGTACTTGTTCATGAGCATACAGCGTGCAAACATAGGGAGCTGTGGTTGCCATCTGTCTCTCCACTGCCAGGACCGGCAGGCTCTGAGTTATGTTTAGAACCACTGATGCAAGGGGTCAGAGGGTATGTAATGCCAATGTCAGGAGGCTAGTATGGCCACAACAGCCTTATTAGGTCTGTCTTGGAAATTCAGCACTGAGAAAGACTTGGCTTCATTATTGCAGAAATGACCGTCAATCCAACTGTCTTGACTGTCGGACCAAGTGCTTGAATCATACAGAGAGTACCGGATCTTTATATACCAAACCTAAAAATGCTTCAACCATGGCTGGCAAACATTCAGATTGGGCACCATAACTGGGTTCATCCAGTTTTTCTGCACGGGGGTGTTATTTTACTCCTCCAAGCTAAGCTTCCCAGAAATATGACAAACTGAGGCATTGTTCTAAACTCTTCCAGGCTGTCTCTCTCTCGGGTGACACACACCCCACATCCTGTCCATGGAATACATCTCCCTCAGTGCACTGCTGATCATGGAATGGAATGTGGCTGTAATGTTTTATCACCCTCTAGTAAAACCAATTTCCTTGATGCTCAGATGAGCTGCAGGAAGCTCGTGGTCACCATTAAAATCTCAGCCTTAGCAGGCCAGCCTTGCACTTAGTTAAATATATAATCGTTTACTATTAATATTAAACAAATAGTTATGTCATTTTTCTATCACAGGTCCAGTGCTCTTTTCCATTTTACTGCACTTCTTTTTTCTAGGGCCAGCTTTTCAGCAGAATGGATCATTAATAGTATTTTTCTGCAGAATAGAGCATTTATGCAAAACCGTTATTTTCCACCATTGATTGTTGCTTTTCCACAGTGCTCCATAATGTGAAAATACCATTTCCTCAGACATCTTCATATCCCTTTGCCACATAATAATACTAAACTAAATGTTGAATTAATCTATTTTACTGTTTCTCACCAGGTGGCAAAAGCGAAAGGCATCCTGAAGAACTTTCTCATTGAACCGTTTGTTGCACATACACAGGTAATTTGTGAGGTTCTCTTAAATATCCTACCTGTGGGGTAGGTGTGTAGTAAGTAACCATGCTAACAGATGTGCGTTCACTTGTCCATATCCATATACAAATTATTCAGACCCCTTGACAGACCCCTCAGACCCCAAGGGTTCTGAATCATGTCCAATCAATTGAATTTTACAGAGGTGGACTCCAATCAAGTTTAGAAACATCTCAATGATGATCAATTGAAACAGGATGCACCTGAGCTCAATTTCGAGTCTCAAAGCAAAGGGTCTGTATACTTATGTAAATAAGGTGTTTCTGTTTTGTAATAAATATGCAAAAATGTATTACGCTGTTTTTTTTATGGGGTATTGTGTGTATATTGATGAGAAATAATTTTTATTCAATCCATTTTAGAATAAGGCTGTAAAGTAACCTAATCTTAAAGTGCATTTGGAAAGCATTCAGACCCCTTCCCCTTTTCAACCTGTGTTAAATTCAATTCATTGGACATGATTTGGAATGGGGCACACCTGTCTATATAAGGTCCCACAGTTGACAGTGCATATCAGAGCAAATACCAAGCCTCGAGGTCGAAGGAACTCTCCATAGAGTTCCGAGCCAGGATTGTGTCGCGGCACAGAATTGGGGAAGGGTACCAAAACATTTCTTCAGCATAGAAGGTCCCCAAGAACACAGTGGCCTCCATTCTTAAATGGATGAAGTTTGGAACCACCAAGACTCTTCCTAGAGCTGGCTACCCGGCCAAACCGAGCAATCGGGGGACAAGGGCCTTGGTCCGGGATTTGACCAAGAACCCCATGGTCACTCTGATGGAGCAAAAAACATTCCTCAACGGTGCTTCAACATAGTATTGAGTAAGGGTCTGAATATTTATTTAAATTTGAGCTTTCAATTTTTTTTGTTTATACATTTGTTTTGTGTGTAGATTGAGGGGGAAAATATATTTAATCCATTTTAGAATAAGGCTGGAACATAAGAAAATGTGGAAAAAGTAAAGGGGGCTGAATAGTTTCTGATTGCACTGTTATGTAACTGTCAAAACAATCTACCTCTGCTCCCTCTAACTTTTAATCCCTCCCTTACTTACCCCCCTGCTCCCTTTGTGCTCCGCAGGAGGAGGAGTTCTACATATGCATCTACGCCACCCGAGAGGGCGACCACGTGCTCTTCCACCACGAGGGAGGCGTTGATGTGGGGGACGTGGACGCCAAGGCCCAGAGGCTGCTGGTGGGAGTGGACGACAAGCTGAGCGAGGACACTGTCAAGGAGCAGCTCTTCATGCATGTCCCAGAAGACAAGAGAGAGTAAGTGACCGAGAGCCATAGATCAGGGGTGTCAAACTCAATCACTGGAGGGCAGTGTCTGATGGTTTTTGTTATTTCCTTTTAGTTCATGTCCAGTTAAAAAACCTAGACAACCACTATTGATTTGTAGTTTCTAACAAATCAATTACCTTAAATGATCGATCACATATATGGGCGGTGTGAACCTGCAGACACTCAGCCCTCATGGATTTGAGTTTGACACCCTGCTTTAAAGCAAAAGCTATACAGGGTTTAGAGTTGAGTCCTATTTTTTTTTCAGCTCACATTTTTTAAGCTTCCCAATATTTATGGTGTGAAATATCCAATCACCAACACTCAGATACCTGACGCTCAACTGCCAATGCCACAAAAAATGAGGGAGTTTGATTTTGCATTGAGTCTGTCCTTTGCCCAGCCCTTGCTTTCAGCTGCAGGCATACATACACTGAAACCTCCTTAGTCACAAACCCTTTAAAATGTTTCAGTAGAACGATGAACCTGCAATGCTCATCACCAAGCCATTTCACTTTCTATGTTGAGAAATGTAGTTTCGAAGTTTGTTGGACCGCATCTTTTAGCAATACCAAGGGACTCGCGACTCTACTCGGACTTCAATTCTAGGTATTGAGACGCCCTGATGAAAGCGTTAACCGATACGCATTGGTTTATTTTAATAATGACTTGCTAATTAGCCCACACATGAAAGGCTTTTTCTTTCAAACCCACACGGGACCACTAACGTTTGCTTTTCAGTTACAATGCTAGGGACCTTGGATTTGACTGACTTGAGGTTTAGTGATTTCACTACATCACTTTGTGGTATTATGGTGTCCCCCTCAACATTCTGTGGTGAACTAGTGGGAGTACTTTTTGTTTAACCTTTAACTAGGCAAGTCAGTTGAAAACAAATTATTATTTACAATTACGGCCAAACCCTGACGACGCTGGGCCAATTGTGCTCCACCCTATGGGACTCCCAATCACAGCCGGCTGTGATACAGCTTGGAATCGAACCGGGGTGTCTAGTGACGCCTCAAGCACTGAGATGCAGTGACTTAGACCGTTGCTTCACTCGGGAGCACATACTTAACATTTCCTGCTGTGTTTGTGGTCTGGTTCCCATCCATGACAAGAAGTCTGACACAATTACACACCTCAGTTATTTATAGTGTTTATAGACAATGCAATCCCCATTTAGGCTGGACAGTGGACACAGTGAAATTAACTTTGATACGTCCCAATCTGCACCACTATTCCCTAAGTAGTGCACTTTATATAGGGTATTTAGTGCCATTTAGGAATCAACCAAGGTCATTGCTCTGTGTCTACAATATAGTGCGCTACTTTTGACCTAGGGGCCCAGGTCAAAAGTAGTTCACTATGTAGGGATTAGGGTGCTTTTTGAGATGCTTGTTTTGTCTGTGTGGAGTTGTTTGCCCGAAGTTTAAGTGTTAAGTGAAGACTGTCTAGTATTCTGCAAACTCTTTGTGTGCATACCAATGGCACAATATTCCATATATAGTGCACTATTTTTGACCAGGGCGGATTGGGCTCTTCAGAGCTAGGTGGCCACAAGTTCAACTCTGGACCTCAAAGACCGTTTGCTTTTTTATTCTTCCGCTCTAATCAGGCACCAGGTGGGTGCAATTAATCATCAGGTAGGATAGAAACGGCAGGAAACTAACATTTTAGTTTATTATTAAACCATTTTTAAAACTCAAATTTAGGGATTTCTTGTCTACAGTTTTCCATGTGGTTTTATATGCAGTTTTCTGAGATGTCTCTCTGATCTAAACTTTTGATGTTTGTATGCAGGGTCCTGGTCAGTTTTGTTGTAGGTCTCTTTAACCTGTATGAGGACCTTTACTTCACTTACCTGGAGATCAACCCACTGGGTAAGTAAACTTGTTTTACTAAGTCGATTTTACATGGATGTTTAACTAAGGATGCTGTCATATATCCCCGTATGGTTCGGATCCTGGAGCTTTTGGTACTTGGGCTGGGAATTGCCAGAGACCTCACGATATGATATGATATCGCAATACTTAGGTGCCAATAAGTTATGTATTGGCAATTCGATGTTTCAAACATACTGCTCACCGTATGCCTGCTGCAGCGGGACAAGCAAGAGCCATGAGAATTAGTTTTGATCAGTCATGGAAATAAAATTGCTCCTTATTTAAAAAGCGATGGAGAACAAGCTACAGTGCTTTCAAAAAGTATTCATACACCATGATTTATTCCACATTTTGTTGTTGGTGTGACTTCAAAATGGATTAAATATCATTTATCTCACCCATCTACACACAATACCCCACCCCATAATGACAGTGAAAACATGTTTTTAGAAATAAGTATATTTATTGAAAAATAGAAGCCAAAATATTTCATTTACATAAGTAAATACTTTGTAGAAACACTTTCTAGGTAAGTCTCACAGCTTTCCACAACTGGATTGTGCAACATTTGCCCATTTTTATTATTTTTAAAATGCTTCGAGCTCTGTCAAATTTGGTTCTTTATCATTGCTAGACAACCATTTTCAGGTCTTGCAAAATATTTAAGCAGCTTTGTCAACTGTAGCTTGGCCACTCAGGAACATTTATGATCTCCTTGGTAAGCAGCACCAGTGTAGACTTGGCCTTGTTTTAGGTTCTTGTCCTGCTGAAAGGTGAATTAATCTCCCACTGTCTGGTGGAAAGTAGACTGAACCAGGTTTTCCTCTAGGATTTTGCCTGTGCTTAGCTCCATTCCATTTTTTTTTTTTATTCTGAAAAACTCCCCAGTCCTTAACGATTACAAGCATACCCATAACATGATGCAGCCACCACTATGCTTGAAAATATGGAGAGTGGTACTCAGTAATGTGTTGTATGTTTGGGGCAAATCCAATAACACTTTCTATTCAGGACAAAATAGTGTTTCTTTGCCACATTTTTTGCAGTATTACTTTAGTGCTTGTTGAAAACAGAATCAATGTTTTGGAATACTTTTATTCTGTACATGCTTCCTTTTCACTCTGTCAGTTACGCTAGTATTGTGGAGTACTTACAATGTTTATCCATCTTCAGTTTTTCATAGCCGTTAAACTTCAACCGTTTAAGTCCCCTTGTTCTCATGGTGAAATCCCTGAGTGGTTTCCTTCCTTTCGAGGAACTGAGTTAGGAAGGACGCCTGTATCTTTGTAGTGACTGGGTTTATTAATACACCATCCAAAGTGTAATTACTTCACCATGCTCAAAGGGATATTCAATGATTTTCTTTTTTTCAAGTTAAAAGTTTTATTAAGTTTTCTTGTTTTTCAATCAACCAACAAAACACATTCCACATTCACAGATGTGACAGGTTTAAAAAAATATATATAAAAAAAAGTTTAAAAAATATATAATAGGACATTTGAAAAAATTAAAATTAAAGATTAAGTCAAATAAAAACATATATTTTTCTTAATCTATTTATTTTCCTTGGTACATACACACACGCATACACACACGCGTACACACGTACTCAAAAACAAAATTAAAAACACAAAAAACATAACACTTGCAGCAGCACTTATCAAGGTTCTTATGAGCTATTTCTAGCATTCGCTGAGACGACGGGCCAATAATTCATTTTTTAGGTTTTACAGTACCTTACACAACATGTATCTGCGCATTTCCCTAGTCACTTCGTTTTCTCTGTCCAGTTTGAAATATAGTTGAGTAGTGGAGACCAGAGTCTATCAAACTTGGGCTGTCTCTTGTGGAGGTCATAAGTGAGCTTTTCAAGAGGGAGAAAGTCAACAATCTGGTCAATCCACATTTTAAATGTAGGAGGGGTATTAGAGGCCCACAATAGAATACATTTCTTAGCAAATTATGTAATAGTCATAAGCAAATGTTCTCTGTCAGGATCAAGAACAAAGTCCTGCTGGTCATTAAGAAGATAGATACACGGGGTCATATCAAACTGTACCTCTAGTATTTTCTGTGCAGCAGTATGTATAGATTGCCAGAATCTGGCAATCTCTCTACAGCTCCAAAATACATGCATGTAGGTTCCACTTTCAGAGGTACATCTTTTACAGTAAGGAGACATATCTGTTTTCATTCTATGGAGTCCCAAAGGAGTATAATAAAATTTTTACATAAATTTGTAATTAGATTCTTTCATTTTTACATTGGTAGAGGAGCAGTATACCCTGTCGCAAACCCCCGCCCGTAACTCATAGTCAGACTAAGGTCCTTTTCCCAGATTATTTTATTTGTAAAGGAGGAGCCTCCTTTCTCAGAAAGGAGTCTATAGATGTAATATATTTAGCCTTTAATGGATTGTGCTGTGACAAGAAGGGTTTCAACTTCATTCAACTGAGTCCTAAACCACCTCTTGGAGGTAAATGAGGAAATTACATGTCTAATTTGAAGATATATATTTTTTTTAATTGATCTTGGCACATCAGGGTGGCCTAGCGGTTAGAGCGTTGGACTACTACCCGAAAGGTTCAAACCCCCGAGCTGACAAGGTACAAATCTGTCGTTCTGCCCTTGAACAGGCAGTTAACCCACTGTTCCCAGGCCGTCATTGAAAATAAGAATTTGTTCTTAACTGACTTGCCTGGTTAAATAAAGGTAAAAAAAAATAAATCGAATTCACTGCAGAGCTCTTGAAAGGATTTCAGTGTAGTGGTTTTCTGATGAAATAGGTCTGAAAAGGTCCTGATTCCTAAAGTATGCCAAAGATTAAAGTTGGTATCCCTCAGGGCTTTTGGCAAGTCTGGGTTGCCTACTATAGGCGAGTGAGAACATATTTGGGAGGAAATGCCCAGGTATTTCTTAGTCCCTCCACGCTAGTAGGGTGCTGTAAATCACAAAGGTTTTGGCTATGTTGCCCACTTCACTAAAGTTATTAATTAATATAAATTGAGCTTAAGGGCAATGAACCACAGGCTTGGGCTTCTATCTGAATCCACGTTGGCTCTTGTCTGTTTGTGATCCATGTTAGCATGTTGCGGATTTGGGCAGACCAGTAGTACAATTGAAGGGAGGGAAGGGCAAGACCACCCTTAGATTCAGGTTTCGATAGTGGAAAACTTGATCCTAGGTTTTTTTATTGCCCCATATCAATTTTGTGATGCTTTGGTTAGTTGTTTTGAAGAAGGAAACTGGGAGATAGCATGGGAGCATCTGAAATAAGTAGTTCAGTCTAGGGAGGACGTTCATACGGATGACAATTCTTCCTACTAAGCTAATTGGGAGGGAGATCCAGGTTTGGAGATCGTTCTTGATTCGTTCCAGGAGTGAAAGATAATTTTCCTTAATGCTATTCAGATCTGGTGTTATGAAGATCCCGAGGTATTGAAACCCCTGTGTTTTCCACTGGAAAGGACAGTGTTTTCATAGAGCTGGTGAGTAATATTGAGAGGGCAGACAATGGATTTGTTCAAATTGATCTTATAACCTGAAAACTTGCCATTGCTCCTTATCAGCTCTGCCAGAGGCTCCGCCCCCAACAAGTAGAGCAGGGAGGACAGCGAGCACCCTTGTCTTGTGCCCCATTCCAGAGGGAATCTGTCAGAGTTCAGTACATTAGTCACCATGGCATTTGGATGAGAGTATAGTGATTTGATCTATTTAATAAAATTTGGGCCCATATTGAACTTTTCTAAGACTGAAAACAGTAAGCTCCACTCCATCCTGTCAAACGCCTTCTCAGCATCCAGTGAAGCCAGCAGGACAGGGGTCTTCTGTGCGTTTACTTGATCAATAATATCAAAAAGACAGTGAATGTTATCAGAGTATCTGTCTCTAATAAATCCAGTTTGGTCCGCTTTTATTATTTTGGGAAGAAGAGTGTTAAGTCTTTTGGCGAGCAATTTGGTAATTATTTTAGTTGAAATCCAACAAGCTTATGGGCCGGAAGGATGCGCAGGATAGGGGGTCCTTGTCCTTTTTTAGCAACACTGTAATGCGGGCATGAAGATAGGGCGGAGCTGGGGCCAAAAAGCTTTGTAGAACTCTCTGGGGACTTATTAGGTGGCATGGAGTTAATTGCCTCCAGGATCTCCTCAAGAATGAAGGGGGAGTTGAGATCTTCTTGGTCGGTCTCTGATAGTTTAGGTAGCGAGATTCCCTCTAGGAAAGAGTGGAGTTCTGCCTCCATGTGTTTTCTCTCAAGAGGTGTATAGTTTGCAGTAAAATCATAAAGTTAAATTGATCTTTTTTGGGTCGTATGTGACCTCGTCCTCTGCTGTTTGGATAGCCATGATTGTACGCTCTGACTGCTCCTTTTTTAATTGGTAAACAAGCAATCTACTGGGTCTATTGCTATACTCATGGTATTTCTGTTTAGTAAAGAGAACCTTTTTTTTATCCCCCGAGTGTAGTCCAAATTCAGTTTGGCTTTGGCTGCTTTAAGATGACTCCATGAGGTGCTGTCTGGGGATTGTTTATGTATTCTTTCACAGCATTCCAGCTCCCTCAAGATCTAGCCTGTGTGCTTCCATTGCTTTTTTCTTAGAGGAAGCATATGCGATTAGATGGCCTCTTAGTGTGGCTTTAGCAGCGTCCCACATTGTGGCAGGAGAAACAGGAGAATCTTTGTCTTGTGTGTAGTTGTCTATCCATGTAGTTACCAATGTATGGAACGCATCATTTGAATACATGGAGGTATTGCATTTCAATATCTTTGACCTCGGGATGTTTTTGCAGAGGTCAAAGTGGAGGTGGACAAAGGCGTGATCTGAAAGTGCTATGGGTCCGATTGTACATGTGGCTGAATTTATGAAACTCTTTGGGATAAAGATGTAATCTATACGGGAGTAGATGTTATGGACATTAGTATGTATAGTCCATAGATGAGCTTTTAGTCTCTCCAGAGATCTATCAGTCCCATCTCTTTAGTAAGAGTTCAACATCTTTGCAGATCTAGGATTTGTGGTGGGGACTTGAGATGATTTGTCTAAGGTTGGGTTAAGGGTACAATTAAAATCTCCGGCCATCACGCCAAAGGGGAGACAATGCTCATTGAACAGGGTTATCATTTTTGACATGAAGGCAGGAGTATCTGTGTTAGGGGTGTATATGTTTAATATAGTAATTGGTTGACCATATAGTGACCCAGTTATCTGATCCGGAGGGGAAATTTATTTTGATATGTTTTTGTCAATTATGAATGGAACATTTTTATGGATAAGTATGGCTGTGCCTCTCCTGTTTGATTTGAAAGATGAGATACACCTGTCCCACCCAAGCTCTGCGGAGTTTGGCATGTTCAGCATCACAGAGGTGTGTCTCTTGTAATAGCGCGATGTCTGCTTTTTCCTTTTTTAGAGCACATAGCATCTTTTTCCGTTTTATTGCATGCCCTAGACCATGGCAGTTCCATGTCAATAGATTTAAGGTACTAGTCATCGAACAGTAATCAAACTTTAGTGCAAGTCATCGCTGGGTAAAAGTGGATAGTAGTTACAGCCGCGTTCACATAAAAGGAAAATAAATGGTGTACATAAAATTATAATCTCTGAACACCCCAGCCGAGTTCCCAAACAACTCGACACATCCATCCCGTTGGCTCTATTACCCCCCCTCCCGCTCAGTCTCAATTTTGTGTTCCGAATAAAACAAAAACCGGGAACAGTTAGCAACGCACGACGTCTCCCTCTCCCCACCAAAGAATGCCTCATCCTCTCCACCCCGCATTGAGTAAATGACAGTTGCCCTTGTCCAGATCACAGTAAAAGAGGGGAGGAAAATAAAATCAATAGCCCAGCCTACATATACCTCCCCCAAGGGACATATGGAACCCCAAGTGATAATAGCAACAAAAAAACAGGGAAATAAAAGTAGGCTGAAACATTAATAGGCCTAGGTTAGGCTATACAGCCCATCCCTCTAAGTTAAAGGAAAATAAGTATAAATTGGACGGCTATAATGACATTTAGGGGGTGGGTCTCTGGATATCGGCTATATGTTGTCTTACCTCCTTTAGTAATGGCATTAATCGCATTTAGTCATTGGTCTGTTTCTCATTGACCAGGATTCTTTCAAGTGTTGCAAGGCTCCTTGGTGAATAATCCTGAGCTCGCTTGGATATTTGAATCCCCTGAAGATGCCTCGGTCAATTGAGTATTTCTTCACTTCGTCAAACTCTCGGCGCTTTCGGCGTATTCCAGCTGACAGGTCCTGGTGTAAAGCAAGTTTGGCGTTTCCCACTGTGATGGTGTTGTTTTTCGCCGCCTGTAGGACTCGTTCCTTGTCGGTGAATCTCAGGAAACGTATGGTGATTGGGCGCGGTGGTTGTCTGGTTGCTGGCGGGGGCCTCAGTGCTCGGTGAGGTTTCTCGAGTTCTATGGGCCTGTGGTGGACAGGTGGAGCCACTCGGGAAGTTTGTCTTGCAGGTAGCGGATCAGTGGCATGTTTCCCTCTTCTTTTTCGACCAGATTGAATAGAACACAATTATTCCTTCGCCCCCTGTTTTCCAGGTCCTCTGTTTTCTCTTCCAGATGCTCTATTTTCTTTTTAGCATATGCTGTTGTTTCCATGGCATCTGTCTTAAGTTTTCCATGGATAGGATTCGCCCCTCTGCCTCGTCCAGGCGCCCCTCGTTTATGGTTCTTGTTGTTGTCAGGCAAAGCGTTTTCCAGGATTGTCACCTTGCCCCCTATTGCACTGAGCTGAGAGTTAATGGCATCTAATTTGGTGTTTAGTTCTGTACGTTGGGATCTCAACTCAGAAAGGATGTCTTCGACAGAGTGCGTGGTTGGCATTCGTTGTGCCTCGGGGGAGCGGGTTCTCTTGCTCCTGGCTAATGGCGCTAGTTTTTTCTGAAGCTAGCTTCAGAAGGCTCTTTCCGCCGATAATACTCGAGTCCGGGTAAAAATGTCACCTGTAGTGTCGCCTTTTTGGTAGCCGCCATGACTTTTTCTTACTAAAGCTAAATGAGTTTGAACTTGGAGTGGAGGTAAGATTAGGAATTGGAAACTATTTGTGCGGCGCTCTTAGTTCGTGCGGCCATCTCGTTCAAGGGTCACGTGAACCCCCCCCCCCCCCCTGTATTTTTTTTAACAGCTAATTGTATGTGTGGTGTTTAGAGATGAGGTAGTCATTAAAAAATCCTGGTAAACACTATTGTTCATGCAACTTAAGTGCCATAAGCACATTTTTGGCCTGAACTTTGGTTTTCCATAACAAAGGGGTTGAATACTTACTGACTCAAGACATTTCAGCTTTTCATGTGTAAAAATGTTATAAACATAATTCCACTTTGACCTTATGAGGTGTATATGCCAGTGATGAGAAATCTCAATTTAGTCTTAATTTAAAATGGATTCACACAACGAAATATGGAGACCGTCAAGGGGTATGAATACTTTGAAGGTACTGTATTTAGGAAAAATACAGGAGCTTTGGTATAAGTACAGCAAATTAGCACACAAATATTGTCGATACAATATATCTGCATATAATATCCCGATATGTAACTACATAATTTTACTGTTTACTGTAAGTATCCAGTTCTGCGTTAAAAAGTACATGAAATGCAAATTAAATCTGGACCTGCTTGAAATATATGTGAAAATGCCTTAAAGCCAGGCTTTTACAAGCTCCCACAGCAATGGCTCAGCAGTACCTCTCACTTTGAATTCCTCAATGCAAATCAGCTGTTGTATTTAACTCTCCATTGATGTATCATGGCGTTTGTTTTTCTCTCCAGTGGTCAACCAAGATGGCGTGTTTGTCCTCGACATGGCAGCCAAAATTGATGCCACGGCTGACTACATCTGCAAGGCGAAGTGGGGTGACGTGGAGTTCCCCCCACCCTTTGGGAGAGAAGCCTACCCCGAGGTGAGTTGGACAGAGGGTCCAGAGATGTACACTACATGACCAAAAGTACATGGACACCTGCTTGTTGAACATCTCATTCCAAAATCATGGGTGTTCATATCGAGTATGTCCCCCCCTTTGATGCTACAACAGCCTCTACTCTTCTGGGAAGGCTTTTCACTAGATGTTGCGACATTGCTGCGTGGACTTGCTTCCATTCAGCCGCAAGCATTAGTGAGGTCGAGCACTGATGTTGGGCAGTAAGCCTGGCTCGCAGTCTGCATTTCAGTTCAGCCCAAAGGTGTTTGGTGTGGTAGAACTCGACCCCATCTATCTTGACAAACCATTTCTGTATGGACCTCGCTTTTTGCACTGGGGCTTTGTCATTCAGCAATGGGCCTTCCCCAAACTGCTGCCACAAACTTGGAAGCACAGAATCGTGTGGAATGTCATTGTATGCTGTCGTGTTAAGATTTCCCTTCACTTGAACTTGGGGACCCCGCCCAAACCATGAAGAACAGCCCCAGAGCATTATTATTCTACCTCCACTGGACTTTAGTTGGCACTACGCATTGGGGCAGGTAGCGTTCTTCTGGCATCCGCCAAATCTAGATTTCTCCTTCGGACTGCCAGATGGTGAAGAATGATTCATCACTAAAGAGAAAGCGTTGCCTCTGCTCCAGAGTCTAATAGCGGTGCGCTTTACACCTCTCCAGCTCACGCTTGCGCATGGTGATCCTGTGCTTTTGTGGGTTTCCGTGCACCTGCTCTGCCATGAAAACCCATTTCATGCAGCTCCCGATGCTTGGTAGTGAGTGTTGCAACTGAGGACAGATAATTGTTACGCGCTATATGCTTCAGTGCTCGGCGGTCCCATTCTGTACTCTTGTGTGGCTTACCACTTTTCGGCTGAGCCATTGTTGCGCAGACATTTTCACGCCATGATAAAAGCACTTAAAGTTGACTGGGGCTACTCGAGGAGGGCAGAAATCTGACGAACTGACTTGTTGGATAGGTGGCATCCTATGACAGTGTCATGTTGAATGTCACGGAGCTCTTCAGAAGGCCATTCTACTGCCAATCTTTGTCTATGGAGATTGCATGGCTGTGTATTCGATTTTATACACCTTTCAGCAATGGGTGTGGTTGAAATAGCCGATTCCACTAATTTGAAGGGGTGTCCACATACTTTAGTGTATAAATCAAGAGTCTCAGGGTAGGAGTGATGATTTTAGGATCAGTTTTGCCTTTTGGACCACAATGAATAATATTACATGGACAGTGAGGACCTGATCCTAGATTTCCATCCCTACTATGAGAAGCTTGATATTGTACATATTATAGGAGAATTATATTCTCCAGGTACATCACCCAATTTAATTATATTACTCTGTTTTGTATTTTTAAGATTGAATGAATGAAACAGACGGAGCCAAGCTAAATGGTCAAATGTTTATTCACGGAACGTTCTGAAGTCAAGAATACAAATCAGCTAATTTTATACCGACTTCTCACGCCCACACATACACACAAACATACGCACACACATGCACACAAACACATGCACACATGTCCTGCTACGCACACACTGTCTGTCTCACTTCCCAGCCGACAGATAGTGACTTTGTCCTTGAGACGTACTCCCCGGTCTCTCCCAAATCTCTAGTCAGGTCGGCACCAAGCTGAGACGGTGTGTTTAGAATACCATAAAGGCATATTGTTTTACCCTAATTCTGACGAGGACTACACATTTGTTGATTATGATTTCATACATTCTAATCATTTCCATATGTTTCAGGGTGGGATATTCTAATCATTCAATTAACACTTTTCCTCTATCAACATATGGCCGCAGAAATGCCTGACAGTTCTCTAAGCTAATGGTTTTTCTTGTTTCTCCAGGCCAATGGCTCGGGCTGTCCAGTATTCAATTGAAATAAATGTTATCCATTTTCTTTTCATGAGAACTTTCAATCCATGGAACTAACAACTTGTATAGATTTGTGTGGTAATTAACCTGTGACTATGATTTTTTTGCTACCCTCAGATAGAGTATATGCCTTAGTGACACATCCTTGTCTACCAATTCTAGGAGGCTTACATCGCGGATTTGGATGCCAAGAGCGGGGCCAGTCTGAAGCTCACCATCCTGAACCCCCTGGGAAGGATCTGGACAATGGTGGCAGGTGGAGGAGCCTCCGTAGTCTACAGGTAGGCTTGCAAAATTCCGGAAACTTTCCCGAAGTTCCGAGCCTAGTCCCAGATCTGTTTGTGTTCCTGCCAACTCCATGCCTGTCATTTAGGTGGTGCAAGCTATCTGCTTTAGTTTTTGAAATTATCTCTGTTGAAGGATGAGCTGGATGAGTTTCTTCTGAACACATTTCCAATTGTTGGCTATCTCAATTTGTGCACATTTTTCAAAATACTTTTGTTCCTTAGCTGGACAGGCAAACACCGCCGAGTACTAAACTGTAAACCAATCAAAACTTGTGTACTATCCATGGTACGATCTCTGCTGATCACGTCTACAAATCACATTAAACATATCTGAGGTTGTAGACAGCTGGTGACATCTTAAAAGATCTGTCTGACCAACTGCTATCAGGTTAAGTATTTTTTTTGTAATCTAACTTATTTAGTTATAGAAATGTGATATCTATGCAAGCTGTAAAATTACTCAACTTAAAACACAGCAACCTTACTATTGGAGCGAGCTTGGTAGTTTCCTAGCGACTTACAACAAGTAGATCTGTTGCTAGCTAGCAGGAGAAAATATCACTAGCATATCATTCTGGGACAAGGAGTGTTTTATCAGTTTATTAATCATTTAAGGCAAGTAGTGTAAATATAATAGTCAAGGCAGAACCCACTAATTTTATTCTTACTGACAAATAAGAAATGTCTCATTGTCCCTGTCAATAGTTGGTGGCAGAGCATCCTGACTCGGACTGTCAGGATGGTCATTTTGTAGCTCACAAACTACAAATCGAATTTTATTTGTCAAGTGTACCAAATACAACAGGTGTAGACCTTAAAATGAAATGATTACTTACAAGCTCTTACATTCCTTTGCAGTGATTTATTTTATTAATTCTCGTCTCTCCAATTTGTCTCATGTTCTATTCAGCTCTACTGTGTCTCTTTTCAGAGATCAACCAAGTGATATTCACCAAGCATGGGCTGTGAGGAGAACCATCCTACCGCTGTTTGAACTAGGCCTGCATGACTATTTAGACATTGAGACCACATATGGGTTTGCCTGTCTTGTCTTTGTTGAAGAACTGCAAATAAATGTGCTTCTTGAAGCACTTTGAAGACTAAACTCAATGTAGAATCAGTTTAACAGGTGTCGTGTAATATTTCTGATTCAAAGGGGAGACTGTTTGAAATTATAATAAACTTTATTTAATGTTGATCATTTCAATAACTATGCTGGTTGATCCCACACTCCGAAGTGTGATGCCGTGAGCTCAACGAGCAGAATTGAGCCACAGTATTTTATAGTTAAAGCATATCCTCCTGAATACGTGACAAACAACAGATGTCTGGAATAGGTCAAAAGGTAAGGATTTGTATGTGAGAAAGGAGTATCCCCCAGCCAGATATCAGATAGAAGACTGTTCCATTTGTATAGAAATCAGGGTTTGACCCCTAAGACAAGGTTCCTCCAATCAGCTGTCCACACCAGAGACATCTTCCTGGTACTTCACAGTATACAAATACCAACTCATTCTATGGAATGCAGGGTATAGGTTTTATCACCAAGCCATCACAAATAAATTGCTAGCGCAGAGGCCCAACTCAGTCCTGCTGACACAGATGAGAGTACTCATCAAAGCTATTTGATGCATAAACAGTAAAACATATTCTTGTAATTTTCCTACCATACAGGTGACAACCAAATTATTTAACATTTGTAACATACTGTTGGAGGATTCCCAGAATTGTGTTGTCCCAGTCTTTTGCCATAGATGGTAGAGTTCTCATCTCTGGATCACGCAAGCTTAAGATTGCATTCTGCTAAGGCACTTGTCTGTCTACATCGGTCCGCTACATTGGTGACCTGGGTGGGATCCTTTCATTTGACATTTTAGTCATTTAGCAGACCCTCCTTTCGAAACGCGTATATGGGGCCTGGGCGCACACATGCTCCTTGAGAGAAGGGAGATTACTGAAACATGGGTTGATGACAGTTCTACAGTCTCCATCAGACGCCCAGGCTTTTGGCATAGATGTTAAAGCTAATTTCTGGACTGCACCATTGTAAGATTGTGCCCTCCCCGGCATTTGATATACATTGATTGGCAGGTTACACTGTACAGTGCATTCAGAAAGTATTTAGACCATTCCCTTTTTCCACATTGAAGTTACAGGCTTATTCTAAAATGGATTAAATGTTTTTTTTTTCTCATCTGTCTACACACAGTAACCTATAATGACGAAGCAAAAACAGGTTTTTAGATGTTTTTGCAAATGTATAAATTAAATAAAAACATACATTTTTATTTACATAAGTATTCAGACCTTTGCTTTGTGACTCAAAATTGAGCTCCGGTGCATCCTGTTTGCGTTGATCATCCTTGATGTGTCTTGATTGGAGGCCACCTGTGGTGACTTCAATTGATTGGACATGATTTGAAAATGCACTCACTTCTACACAAGGTAAATCAAATTTTATTTGTCACATACACATGGTTAGCAGATGTTAATGCGAGTGTAGCGAAATGCTTGTGCTTCTAGTTCCGACAATGCAGTAATAACCAACAAGTAATCTAACAATTCCTAATCTACTGTCTTATACACAGTGTAAGGGGATAAAGAATATGTACATAAGGATATATGAATGAGTGATGGTACAGAGCAGCATAAGCAAGATACAGTAGATGGTATCGAGTACATTTAAGTCATTTAGCAGACGCTCTTATCCAGAGCGACTTACAAATTGGTGAATTCACCTTCTGACATCCAGTGGAACAGCCACTTTACAATAGAGTGTAGAGGCGGCAGGGTAGCCTAGTGGTTAGAGTGTAGAGGCGGCAGGGTAGCCTAGTGGTTAGAGTGTAGAGGCGGCAGGGTAGCCTAGTGGTTAGAGTGTAGAGGGGGCAGGGTAGCCTAGTGGTTAGAGTGTAGAGGCGGCAGGGTAGCCTAGTGGTTAGAGCATTGGACCAGTAACCAGAAGGTTGCAAGTTCAAATCCCCGAGCTGACAAGGTACAAAATCTGTCGTTCTGCCCATGAACAGGCAGTTAACCCACTGTTCCTAGGCTGTCATTGAAAATAAGAATTTGTTCTTAACTGACTTGCCTGGTTAAATAAAGGTAAATAAAACATTGCCAATCCGTGACCGAGGACCGACGAGTTGTGCGTTCCGAGATGCCGTTCTGCACGCCGATGTTCTGTTATTTTTTTTCCGTTTGTGGCCCGCCTGTCAGCTCACACCGTTCTTGCCGATTCTCCTCGACCTCTTTCACCGACAAGCTGCCGTTGACTGGCTGTATTTCGTTCGTCGCACCGTTCTCTGTAAACCCTAGACACTGTTGTACACGAACAGCCCAGGAGGCTGGACGTTTCTGAGATTCTGGAACCGACGCGCCAACAATCACACCGCACTTCGAGGTCGCTTCGGTCGCTCGTTTTCGCCCCCCCATTCAAATTAACATTCAATGGAACAGTAACTGAATGCCTGGATGCCTGTCTGCCTGCTTTATATAGGAAGCCACGACCACGTGCCTCACTGTCTGTAGGAGCAAACCATTTTCGTGAACCATTTTTTGTGCGTGTACCTAATAAACTGGCCACTGAGTATGTCGGGGCAACGGGTCACCACTGAAAATAAGTCTTCAATTTGAGAAGTTTCGTTTTCCTTGTTTTTTTGTGTTTTTTTTAAGCCTAATATTGGTATTTGGAGATTAAACTCTTTAGACTTTTTCATTGTGTTCTCTCTACTCTAATGCTTGACTGTGGTTGGTGGAAATGGTTTGGCAGACACAGAATGGAATGAAGTACTGTGAGAGGACCGGTATTGTCCACGCTGGGGAAGATCATGTCCTTTCTGAGTTCTATGGAGCTTTAATTAAAGGGATTGTAGTCTTAGTGACCTACATGTTCTGTAAAGACCCCTTTAAATGACCTGGGATCAGTTGTAACCCTAAAGGAGTTTTTAATCCCCATTAAATGATCTGGGATCAGGTTTTCCCCTAGAAGTTTTTAGATCCCCATTAAATGACCTGGGATCAGTGTTTCCTCTAGGAGTTTTAAAATCCCATTAAATGATCTGGGATCAGGTTTTCCCCTAGGAGTTTTTAGATCCCCATTAAATGACCTGGGATCAGTGTTTCTTTTGGGAGTTTTTATTTCCTATTACATTATCAAAACTGAGTACAGTATATACATATGAGATGAGTATGTAAACAAAGTGGCATAGTTAAAGTGGCTAGTGAGACATGTATTACATAAGGATGCAGTCGATGATGAGTACAGTATATACATATGCATATGAGATGAATAATGTAGGGTAAGTAACATTATATAAGGTAGCATTGTTTAAAGTGGCTAGTGATATATTTACATCATTTCCCATCAATTCCCATTATTAAAGTGGCTGGAGTTGAGTCAGTGTCAGTGTGTAGGCAGCAGCCACTCAATGTTAATGGTGGCTGTTTAACAGTCTGATGGCCTTGAGATAGAAGCTGTTTTTCAGTCTCTCGGTCCCAGCTTTGATGCACCTGTACTGACCTCGCCTTCTGGATGATAGGCGGGTGAACAGGCAGTGGCTCGGGTGGTAGATGTCCTTGATGATCTTTATGGCCTTCCTGTAACATCGGGTGGTGTAGGTGTCCTGGAGGGCAGGTAGTTTGCCCCCGATGATGCGTTGTGCAGACCTCACTACCCTCTGGAGAGCCTTGCGGTTGAGGGCGGAGCAGTTGCCGTACCAGGCGGTGATACAGCCCGCCAGGATGCTCTCGATTGTGCCTCTGTAGAAGTTTGTGAGTGCTTTTGGTGACAAGCCGAATTTCTTCAGCCTCCTGAGGTTGAAGAGGCGCTGCTGCGCCTTCTTCACGATGCTGTCTGTGTGAGTGGACCAATTCAGTTTGTCTGTGATGTGTATGCCGAGGAACTTAACTTGCTACTCTCTCCACTACTGTTCCATCGATGTGGATAGGGGGGTGTTCCCTCTGCTGTTTCCTGAAGTCCACTATCATCTCCTTAGTTTTGTTGAGTGTGAGGTTATTTTCCTGACACCACACTCCGAGGGCCCTCACCTCCTCCCTGTAGGCCGTCTCATCGTTGTTGGTAATCAAGCCTACCACTGTTGTGTCGTCCGCAAAATTGATGATTGAGTTGGAGGCGTGTGTGGCCACGCAGTCGTGGGTGAACAGGAGAGGGCTCAGAACGCACCCTTGTGGGGCCCCAGTGTTGAGGATCAGCGGGGAGGAGATGTTGTTACCTACCCTCACCACCTGGGGGCGGCCCGTCAGGAAGTCCAGAACCCAGTTGCACAGGGCGGGGTCGAGACCCAGGGTCTCGAGCTTGATGACGAGCTTGGAGGGTACTATGGTGTTGAATGCCGAGCTGTAGTCGATGAACAGCATTCTCACATAGGTATTCCTCTTGTCCAGATGGGTTAGGGCAGTGTGCAGTGTGGTTGAGATTGCATCGTCTGTGGACCTATTTGAGCGGTAAGCAAATTGGAGTGGGTCTAGGGTGTCAGGTAGGGTGGAGGTGATATGGTCCTTGACTAGTCTCTCAAAGCACTTCATGATGACGGAAGTGAGTGCTACGGGGCGGTAGTCGTTTAGCTCAGTTACCTTAGCTTTCTTGGGAACAGGAACGATGGTGGCCCTCTTGAAGCATGTGGGAACAGCAGACTGGTATAGGGATTGATTGAATATGTCCGTAAACACACCAGCCAGCTGGTCTGCTCATGCTCTGAGGGCGCGGCTGGGCCTGCAGCCTTGCGAGGGTTAACACGTTTAAATGTTTTACTCACCTCGGCTGCAGTGAAGGAGAGACCGCATTTTTCCGTTGCAGGCAGTGTCAGTGGCACTGTATTGTCCTCAAAGCGGGCAAAAAAGTTATTTAGTCTGCCTGGGAGCAAGACATCCTGGTCCGTGACTGGGCTGGATTTCTTCCTGTAGTCCGTGATTGACTGTAGACCCTGCCACATGCCTCTTGTGTCTGAGCCGTTGAATTGGGATTCTACTTTGTCTCTGTACTGACGCTTAGCTTGTTTGATAGCCTTACGGAGGGAATAGCTGCATTGTTTGTATTCAGTCATGTTGCCAGACACCTTGCCCTGATTGAAAGCAGTGGTTCGCGCCTTCAGTTTCACACGAATGCTGCCATCAATCCAAGGTTTCTGGTTAGGGAATGTTTTAATCGTTGCTATGGGAACGAATCAGCGTATTCGTCAATGTTGTTATTTGACGCAATACGAAACATGTCCCAGTCCACGTGATGGAAGCAGTCTTGGAGTGTGGAGTCAGCTTGGTCGGACCAGCGTTGGACAGACCTCAGCGTGGGAGCTTCTTTTTTTAGCTTTTGTCTGTAGGCAGGTATCAGCAAAATGGAGTCGTGGTCAGCTTTTCCGAAAGGGGGGCGGGGCAGGGCCTTATATGCGTCGCGGAAGTTAGAGTAACAGTGATGCAAGGTTTTTCCGCCCCTGGTTGCGCAATCGATATGCTGATACAATTTAGGGAGTCTTGTTTTCAGATTAGCCTTGTTAAAATCCCCAACAACGATGAATGCAGCCTCCGGATAAATGGTTTCCAGTTTGCAAAGAGTTAAATAAAGTTCGTTCAGAGCCATCGATGTGTCTGCTTGGGGGGGGATATATACGGCTGTGATTATAATCGAAGAGAATTCTCTTGGTAGGTAATGCGGTCTACATTTGATTGTGAGGAATTCTAAATCAGGTGAACAGAAGGATTTGAGTTCCAGTATGTTTCTTTCATCGCACCATGCCTCGTTAGCCATAAGGCATACACCCCCACCCCTCTTCTTACCAGAAAGGAGTTTGTTTCTGTCGGCGCGATGCGTTGAGAAACCCGTTGGCTGCACCGCTTCGGATAGCTTCTCTCCAGTGAGCCATGTTTCCGTGAAGCACAGAACGTTAGTCTCTGATGTCCCTCTGGAATGCTACCCTTGCTCGGATTTCATCAACCTCGTTGTCAAGAGACTGGACATTGGCAAGAAGAATGCTAGGAAGTGGGGCACGATGTGCCCGTCTCCGTAGTCTGACCAGAAGACCGCTACGTTTCCCTCTTTTTCGGAGTCGTTTTTTGGGGTCGCTGCATGCGATCCATTCCGTTGTCCTGTTTTGTAAGGCAGAACACAGGATCCGCGTCGCGAAAAACATATTCTTGGTCGTACTGATGGTGAGTTGACGCTGATCTTATATACAGTAGTTCTTCTCGGCTGTATGTAATGAAACCTAAGATGACCTGGGGTACTAATGTAAGAAATAACACGTAAAAAACAACAAAAAACTGCATAGTTTCCTAGGAACGCGAAGCGAGGCGGCCATCTCTGTCGGCGCCACAGTTGACATTGCATGTTAGAACAAAAACCAAGCCATGAGGTCGAAGGAGTTGTCTGTAGAGCTCAGACAAGATTGTCGCTGCACAAATCTGGAGAGCGTACCAATAAATGTCTGCCTCATTGAAGGTCCCGAAGAACACAGTGGCCTCCATCATTCTTTAATGAAAGAAGATTGGAACCACCAAGACTCTTCTTAGAGCTAGACGCCCGGCCAAACTGAGCAATTGGGAGAGAAGTGCCTTGGTCAGGGAGGTGACAAAGACCCGATGGTCACTCTGACAGAGTTCTGCTTTTCAGAACTCTAGAACTATGTTCTAGAGTGCTGCTGTTCTGCAGCACTCCCCCAATTAAGCCTTTTATGGTAGAGTGGCCAAAAGAAAGCCACTCCTCAAAAGGAACATGACAGCCCGCCTGAAGTTTGTTCAAAGGCACCTAACGGACTCTCAGACCATGAGAAACAGGATTCTCTGGTCTGATGAAACCAAGATAGAACTCTTTGGGTCTGAATGCCAAGTGTCACGTTTGTAGGAAACGTGACACCATCCCTACCGTGAAGCATGGTGGTGGCAATATCGTGCTGCGGGGATGGTTTTCAGCAGCAGAAACTCCCCAACTGCAGGTATGTCAAAGGTGCTTCAATAAAATACGGACTAAATTGGTCTAAATACTTTTTATTTTTTATTTCACCTTTATTTAACCAGGTAGGCAAGTTCTCATTTACAATTGCGACCTGGCATCTAAATGTAAAATATATATTTTTGTATGTATATCAAAAATATGTATATCAAAAATATGTATATCAAAAATATATATTTTATTTTTGTATTTTATTTTTTGGGGGGGGGGGGTTAATCCATTTTTAGAGCAAGGTTGTGATGTGGATTAAGTCAAGGGGTCTGAACTTTCCGAATGGACAGCATTTAGATACTTAAACTACCTGAGGCACCTTTGCTATTTATCTCTGTACTCAATAAATGGTAAACACAAATTATTGGTGATGGTGTACTTTGTTCGAATGTATATGCATGAAACGTATATTATGGAAAACATGTCCAACACTCTGTCATAGTTAGTAGAACAATGAATGGATTGGCCAGATTTTGGCACATCAGCTTTTAGAAGATTAATAGGAAAGCTAATCATTCAAACCACCTAAATATACTCACATTCACTGAACAAACATTTCCCAACTGCTTTTTCTACAGTCCTACACACTCTAACATTCTACATATCTTAAATTCCAATGCATCCAACATTATGCATGCCTACCATGGTATTGAGCAGCTGCTATTTGAGAATTCATGTATTGCAATTTATGCCTAATATGTAGGCTATGCCATATATAGTGGCTAATATTCCTATGCAGCTGTTTTAACTCTATTCTCGCTTACATGACACACACACACATGCTTTTAATTGTGTTTATAAGAAAAGTATTTGAATGTTTTCAAGCCTGCTGCTAGTTACTTGAAATGAGACGCCAAAACATGATTAACTTTTTTTTTTCACTGACAGATTGCTAGTGAAACACATTGACATTTACAGTAGTTGGTTACGCAAACTGTGACTTTGGCTAGCTTTCAATATATTGGCAAAATGGTCAGTTACCTCTAAAGTGCACTTCTATATTTGAAGTGTACTCAAACAGATATTTACTTATAGCTAGCTATATCTGATCCTCGTCATCAGACAGCAGCTTGCGTTCTCACAACAGGCTGTTTACACATTGTAGATAGAAGCAGGACATTTGCTTCCTTCATCACGAGGAGTATGTATGGAAGTTCTGGTTGGTTCCAAGTTTGGCAGTTCCACATTTACCTGGGCAGACACTTAATCTTTTTATGAGTGGAAGAATTGGTGTCAAACTTTTATAGTCATCATAAGAATTGTTCAGTCAAGTATACAAAAAATAAGCTCGTTCAACTTCAAATTTCTTGGCTTCTGCCCACTACCTAATTGTCGAGCCAAACTGTCCCATAAATCAACTCGGCAAAAAAAGAAACTTTTTTCAGGACCCTGTCTATCAAAGATAATTCGTAAAAATCCAAATAACTTCACAGATCTTCATTTTAAAGGGTTTAAACACCATTTCCCATGCTTGTTTAATGAACCATAAACAATTAATGAACATGCACCTGTGGAACGGTCATTAAGACACTAAGAGCTTACAGATGGTGGGCAACTAAGGTCACAGTTAATAAAACTTAGGACACTGAAGAGGCCATTCTACTGACTCTAAAAAACATCAGAGGAAAGATGCCCAAGATCCCTACTCATCTGCGTGAATGTGCTATAGGCATGCTGCAAGGGGGCATGAGGACTGCAGATGTGGCCAGGGAAATAAATTGCAATGTCCGTACTGTGAGACGCCTAAGACAGCACTACAGGGAGACAGGGCGGACAGCTGATCGTCCTAGCAGTGGCAGAACACGTGTTACAACTGCCTGAGTTACACCTGAGTTACACCTAGTGCACTACTCTATGGGCACTGGTCAAAGTTTGTGTACTGTAAAGGCAATAGGGAGCCGTTTGGGAGGCAACCACTTGTCCTTGACTCTGACCCCTGTCCCCTCGAACGTAGTGACACCATCTGTGACCTGGGTGGAGTGGATGAGCTGGCCAACTACGGGGAGTATTCGGGAGCGCCCAGCGAGCAACAGACCTACGACTACGCCAAGACCATCCTCTCACTTATGACCAGAGAGAAGCACCACGAAGGTGGGCACTTGCTCAGCTTCCCCAACCCCAAATATGCATTTTCCTACTAATGGTTAAGCTTATAACTGACCCAAGATCAACGTCTAGTGTCAACTTCACCCTACACCTGGGAACTCGCCAGGGTTGCCCACTTGCACCTCTTATAGTTTTGAAATCAACGTTGGCATCGTCAGCTCATATTACATTTGGGCTATATCATAAACAATGCACGTAGAAGCAAGAAGTCCCACAGACTGTATTACTCCTGTACTGCCTCTATTCCAACGTTTTGATCCGAGTTGGATCTTCTTAATTCATTTATTAATCTTCATCAATAAATGTGAAGCAATATGTGTTGACTTAAAAAAATAAAACAATGTTTTACTAGTTACACTTAAATTACTTTTGGACACAGACGAATTCCATTGGTTGGGACTATTTAACGCCGTGCAACACTAAGTTCTATCACATGCTCAATTCTTAGTGTGTTACCGCATTGTCAAACTAGTTGTTGTTACATGAAGTCTCAGCATTAATACTAACACATTTCTATCTTTGCCTCGCCAGGGAAAGTGCTGATCATCGGAGGAAGCATAGCTAACTTCACAAACGTGGCGGCCACGTTCAAAGTAAGGTGCCCAAACACGGTCTTCCCCTAGTGCTGTGTCATTGATAGGGCCAGACATAATCTGAGTGCAGAATGTGCATGAGTCCCTTGAATGTAATTTGTAATAAAATATATTTATTGGCCTTGTCTAAATACCTCTACTCGCGTTCTAAATAGTAAAATGTCTAACATTGAGAGTGCTTTAAATGCCAGAATGTCATACTCTATATATACCAAAGTATGTGGACCCTCCCCCCTTCAAATTCGTGGATTATGCTATTTAAGCCACACCTGTTGCTGACAGGTGTATAAAATAAAGCAGTCATGCAATCTCCATAAACAAACATTGGCAATAGAATGGCCTTACTGAAGACCTCAGTGACTTTCAACGTGGCATCATAGGATGCCACCTTTCCAACAAGGTCAGGTCATCAAAATTCTGCCCTGCTACAGCTTCCCCGGTCAACTGAGTGCTGTTATTGTGAAGTGGGAATGTCTAGGAGCGACAACTGCGCAGCAGCGAAGCGGTAGGCTGCACAAGCTCACAGAACGGAACCGCCGAGTGCTGAAAATTGCCTGTCCTCGGTTGCAACACTCACTACTGAGTTCCAAATTGCCTCTAGAAGCAACATCAGCACAAGAACTGTTTGTCGGGAGCTTCATGAAATGGGTTTCCATGGTCGAGCAGCCACACACCAGCCTAAGATTACCAAGCATTGGCTGGAGTAGTGTAAAGCTCGCCACCATTGGGCTCTGGAGCAGTGGAAACGTGTTCTCTGGGCTGATGAAGCACGCTTCACCATCTGGCAGTCCCACAGACTGGGTTTGGAGGATGCCAGGAGAACGCTACCTGCCTGAATGCACAGTGCCAACTAAAGTTTGGAGGAGGAGTAATGGTCTGGGGCTGTTTTTGATGGTTGGGGCTAGGCCCCTTAATTCCAGTGAAGGGAAATCTTAACGTTACAGCATACAATGACATTCTAGACTATGTGCTTCCAACTTTGTGGTTACAGTTTGGGGAAGATGCTTTCCTGTTTTAGCATGACAATGCCCCCGTGCACTAAGCGAGGTCCATACAGAAATGTTTTTTTGAAATCGGTGTGGAAGAATTTGATTGGCCTTTTCACAGAGCCCTGAACTCATCCTCATTGAACACCTTTGGGGTGGATTGTAACACCGACTGCGAGCCAAGCCTAATTGCCCAACATCAGTGCCTCACTAATGCTCTTGTGGCAGAATGGAAGCAAGTCTACGCAGCAATGTTTGAACATCTAGTACAGTAGTAAACCTTCCCAGAAGAGTGGAGGCTGTTATAGCAGCAAAGGGGGGACCAACTCCATATTAATGCCCATGATTTTGGAACGAGATTTTGAGCAGGTGTCCACGTACTTTTGGTCATGTAGTGTACTCATTTAGTCTTCATCTGTATTTGCTGCATACTCTATTAAGGAAGAGGTGCATCTTTTCAGACCCATTTGTCATAAGAGGATGGGCTGTTGCATAATGAACGAATGGCGGGAAACAACACGTTTGAACATTAGATGATGCTTTCTTAGTATGGGTGAGCCTAGTATGTTTATTTGTTAATGAATGCATACTTTTATATTAAACCGTACATATATATAGCATGATTAGTACACAGTAGGTTTTAAAAATTAGTAGGTAAGATCATTTTTCGGACACAGTGGTTCTCTATTTGGATACACATGAGCTGATGCCTAGTCTTCCTGGCAAAATTCTAACATTTAGAATCTATTCAATCAAACCAAATAATGCCACTAAACATGATATAACATGCTGCAGTTTCATATATTAAAATTATGTATATAATTATATAAATTCAATAAGGACAGATTTAGAAAAGACATCCTGCAGATTTTGTCCAGCCTTAGCCATTGTGCCTGCCATTAATCCCATGCTTTGAACAAGGCATGTCTATCCATACATTTTACCATACTGTGCTCTCCTTTGATCACCCCTAGGGCATCGTCAGGGCTATCAAAGACTACCAGGGACCCCTGAAGGAGAACGGAGTCACCATCTTTGTGCGTCGCGGCGGCCCCAACTACCAGGAGGGCCTGAGAGTGATGGGAGAAGTCGGTGAGTCCAGGCTGCAACGAGTTGGCAACATTCCAATTCTCTACCCTACTTCCCGAAGTGTGCACTAGTACACTCCCTGTTATGGATTTAAAAGGAATGGACTGGTATTTTGAATATGGTGGTAGCTCCCTCCAGCCATTCTTGTATCAATCCAATGCTTTGAAATGCATGAGGTGGAGTGAACGAGTACACACTTGGGGAAAAGGAAAAGTAATTGAAACATGGCAATTGTACCACTCCTCCCTTCTGCCAACGTTTACTCCAATTCTCTGATCTGAGACGACTGTCCCTGACTGCATCCCGGATTGCACCGGGATCGGGGCCCATAGGGTGCTATTTAGGACAGACCTTAGTTGAAGCGATGGTGCCACTCAGTTGAAAGCAATATGGCAGAAACCATCAGATGTGATAAGGCGATTTGGGGGCATAATAAATAATGTAGAAGTGTGGCCTGATAACCCTACCACTGGTCATACAGTGCCTTCAGAAAGTAATCACACTCCTTGACTTAATCCACATTTTATTGTGTTAGTCTTTAATGGATTCAATTGAGATTTTTGGTCACTGGCCTACACACAAAGGCCCCATAATGTACGAGTAATTGTTTTTATGAATTGTTTACAAATTCAGAAATTATTATCTGAAATGTTTTGAGTCAATAAGTATTCAACCCTTTTGTTATGGCAATGCTAAATAAGTTCAGGAGTAAAAATGTGCTTGACGAGTTACATAATAAGCTGCATGGACTCTGTGTGCAATAATACTGTATAACATGAATTTTGAATGACTACCTCAGCTCTGTACACCACACATACAATTAGCTGTCAGGTCCAGGGAATTTCAAACACAGATTCAACCACAAAAATCAGGGACATTATTCCAATGCCTCGCAGAAAAGGGCATTTATTGTTAAATGGGTAAAAAAAAAAAAAAAGCAGACTTTGAATACACCTTTGAGCATGGTGAAGTTATTAATTAATACTAACCTAATTGACTGAGTGAAAAGCAGGAAGCCTGTGCAGAATAAAAATATACCAATAGATGCCATTAACTTTTTGGCCTGAATACAACAAGTTATATTTGGGGCAAATACAACACATTACGGAGTACCACTCTCCATATTTTCAAGCATAGTCATGGCAGCATCATGTTATGGTTCTGCTTGTAATCTTTAAGGACTGGAGTTTTTCAGAATAAAAAATAAATGAAATGGAGCTAAGCACAGGCAAAATCCTAGAGGAAAACCTGGTTCAGTCTACTTTCCACCAGACAGTGGGAGATGAATTCACCTTTCAGCAGGACAAGAACCTAAAACACAAAGCCAAATCTACACTAGAATTCCTTACCAAGAAGACAGTGAACGTTCCTGAGTGACCCAGTTGCAGTTTTGACTTAAATCTACTTGAAAATCCACAGCAAGACCTGTGTCGTGACTTACTTTTATTAATCTGATCTATTTATCGAATCAACTAACTTTGTTGTAATTGTTACCCGATTTTAAATGAATCATGTAACAATGATTGAGAGCCGTTGTTCAGTTACCATCTTCCGAATTAAACTCTAAAGGTCTTTACCTATCACATCCATATCAGTCCATGTATTAATGATTACGTCTTATCATTCTGAACAGTCATAACCTTGAATCTGCAAAAACCCCAAACTTATGATTCAGTACTACACAAATTGGTTTATTTACTAACTAAATAATATCACAAACATACACACTTAATACATGAGAATAAGGTCCCTAGCGGACTGACAGCATATGGCGGCTTGTTACACAGAAATTAACTTCTTGCTAATCATATACTTTGCACATGAACCGCTGCCCGCTGCCCATTGCAGATTCAGTCTTCCCAGCCTGGTGCAGGTCTACAATTTTGTTTCTGGTGTCCTTTGACAGCTCTTTGGTCTTAGCCATAGTGGAGTTTGGAGTGTGACTGTTTGAGGTTGTGAACAGGTGTCTTTTATACTGATAACAAGTTCAAACAGATGCCATTCATACAGGTAACAAGTGGAGGACAGAGGAGCCTCTTAAAGAAGTTACAGGTCTGGGAGAGCCAGAAATCTTCCTTGTTTGTAGGTGACCAAATACTTATTTTCCACCATAATTTGCAAATAAATTCATTAAAAATCCTACAATGTGATTTTCTGGATATTTTTCCCTCATTTTGTCTGTCATAGTTGAAGTGTACCTATGATGAAAATTACAGGCCTCATCTTTTTAAGTGGCAGAACTTGCACAATTGGTGGCTGACTAAATCCTTTTTTGCCCCACTGTACTTTCCAGAGTAGAGTTACCTGGAATGCTTTTCCAACAGTCCTGAAGGGATTCCCACATATGCTGAGCAAACGTTGGCTGCTTTTCCTTCACTCTGCGGTCCAACTCATCCCAAACCGTTTCATTGGGTTGAGGTCGGGGGATTGTGGAGGCCAGGTCATCTGATGCAGCACTTCATCACGAACCTTCTTGGTCAAATAGCCCTTACACAACCTGAATGTGTGTTGCGTCATTGTCCTGTTGAAAAACTGATAATGGGACAAAGTGCAAAGCAGGTGGCATGGCGTATTGCTGCAGAATGCTGCGGTAGCAATACTGGTTAAGTGTGCCTTGAATTCTAAATAAATCAGTGTCACCAAAAAAGCACCATCACACCACCACCTCCATGCTTCATGGTGGGAACCACACATGCAGAGATCATCTGTTCACCTACTTTGCGTCTCCCAAAAACCTGGCGGTTGGAACCAAAATTCTCACATTTGGACATCAGAACAAAAGACAGATTTCCACCGGTCTAATGTCCATTCCTCGTGTTTCTTGGCCCATTCAAGTCTCTTCTTGTTATTGGTGTCCTTTAGTAGTGGTTTCTTTGCAGCAATTTGATCATGAAGGCCTGATTCACGCAGTCTCCTCTGAGCAGTTGATGTTGAGATTAGCCTGTTGAACTCTGAAGCATTTATTTGGCCTGCAATTTCTGAGGCTGGTAACTGATTAACTTATCCTCTTCAGCATTCCTGTGCCGGTCCTCATGAGAGTCAGTTTCATCATGGCGCTCGATGATTTTTGCGACTGCAATTGAAGAAACGTTAAAAGTTCTTGAAATGTTCCGTATTGACTGACCTTCATGTCTTAAAGTAATGGACTGTCATTTCTCTTTGCCTTTTTGAGCTGTTCTTGCCATTAATATGGAATTTGGTATTTTACCAAATAGGGCTAACTCCTGTATACCCCCCCACCTTGTCACAACTCAAATGATTGGCTAAAACACATTAACTTCTTACGGGCCGTCCCACCTGGCCAACATCCGGTGAAATTGCAGAGTGCAAAATTCAAATGACAGAAATATAAATATTTAACGTTCATGAAAATACAAGTGTCATACATCAAATTAAAGCTTAACTTCTTGTTAATCCAGCCGCTGTGTCAGATTTCAAAAAGGCTTTACGGTGAAAGCACACCATGTGATTATCTGAGGACAGACGCCCCGCATACAAAAGCATAAAAAAACATATTTCAACCAGGCAGGTGTGCAACGAAAGTCAGAAATAGCCATATAATAAATGCCTTACCTTTGAAGATCTTCTGTTGGCACTCCAAAAGGTCCCAGCTACATCACAAATGGTCCTTTTGTTCGATAATGTTCTTCTTTATATCCCCAAAAACTCAGTTTAGCTGGTTTCCTTCCAAAATGCATGCCAAACGTTTCCAATAAACTCCTCCAAGTCAAACAACGTTTATAATCCAAACTCAGCTACCCCAATATGTAAAAAAACAATAACATTTAAGACGGAGAATCGTTATTGTCTTTACCGGAGATTAACAACAAAGAACGCGCTCTCATCCCCGCGCATGACATCACTACAGCCAAAATGGGAACCAGTTTTTCTAATTCTAGTTAATTTTTCCAAAAACAAGCCTGAAACTCTTTCTGAAGAGTGTTGACATCTAGTGGAAGCCCTAGGAACTGGAATCTGGGAGATTTTCACCTCATAATAAACATGACAACCATTGAAAACAGTGGTAGGCTGAATTGTTTTTTTTGGATGGTTGGTCCTCCGGGTTTTGCCTGCCATATCAGTTCTGTTATACTCACAGGCATTATTTTAACTGTTTTAGAAACGTTAGTGTTTTCTATCCAATACTACCATACATATCCTAGCGTCTGGGCCTGGGTAATAGTCAGTTTACTTGGGGCACGTTTGTCATCCAAACTTGTAAATACTGCCCTCTACCCCAGAGGTTAAGAAGGAAAGCAATTCAAATATTAACTTTTAACAAGGCACACCTGTTAATTGAAATGCATTCCAGGTGACTAGCTCATGGAGCTGGTTGAGAGAATGCCAAGTGTGCAAAGCTGTCAAGGCAAAGGGTGGCTACTTTGAAGAATGTATTTGTTTTAACACTTTTTTTGGTTACTACATGATGACCACGTGTTATTTCATAGTGTTGATGTCTTCACTATTATTCTACAATGTAGAAAATAGTAAAAATAAATAAAAACATATGTGAAACTTGCCGAATGTTCCAGGTTTGCCGGGTGTACTAAAACATAAAGACCATCTTTGGCACTAAAGATAATTGACTCCATTGGTAGACAATGAAAACGATTTCTGTTTTTGGGAAATTCACACCTGGAGATTTGATCAATAGGTTTCCTTTTTTATTGTACAGTTGTTCAGAATAATCAAAATATTTGTTAACCATGTCCATTTTTTTCCCATAGGTAAGACCACCGGTATCCCCATCTATGTTTTCGGCACAGAGACCCACATGACGGCCATTGTCGGCATGGCGCTGGGCCACCAGCCAATCCCCAACCAGCCTCCAGTAGCCGCCCACACAGCCAACTTCCTGCTCAACTCCAGCACCAACTCCGCTGTACGTTTTGTGTTCAATGTAGAGCTGACCCCAATTGGTCGATAGCTTTTCGCTCTACCAATATCTATTTTTTGGTCAAGCAGTGGAGTGTGTGTATGCATGCATGCACGCATGCATGTATTCCAGCCAGTCAGCCAGCCAATCAAGGGTTTTTGTTTATTTTTACACTGTTCTACTTTGTGGAATAATAGTGAAGACATCAACACTATGAAATAACACATGGAATCATGTAGTAACCAAAGAAGTGTTAATTAAATACATTCTTCAAAGTAGCCACCCTTTGCCTTGAAGACAGCTTTGCGCACTCTTGGCATTCTCACAACCAGCTTTCATGGGGTAGTCACCTGAAATCCATTTAAATTAACAGGTGTGCCTTGCTAAAAGTTCATTTGTGGAATTTATTTCCTCATTTGTGTTTGAGCTAATCAGTTGTTGTGACAAGATAGGGGTGGTATACAGAAGAGCCATATAAGTCCATATTATGGCAAGAACAGCTAAAATAAGCAAAGTGAAACGACAGTCCGTTACTTTAAGACATGGTCAGTTAATCTGGAACATTTTAAGAAACTATGAAAGTTTCTTCAAGTGAAGTTGCAAAAACCATCAAGCGCTATGATAACTGGCTCTCATGAGGACTGCCACAGGTAAGGAAGACCCAGAGTTACCTCTGCTGCAGAGGATAAGTTCATTGGCGTTCAAGTAACAGACACCGTAACAGACACATCTCAACATCAACTGTTCAGAGGATCAGGCCTTCATGGTCAAATTGCTGCAAAGAAACCACTACTGAAGGACACCAATAAGAAGGAGACTTGCTTGGGCCAAGAAACACGAGCAATGGACATTAGACCGGTGAATCTGTCCTTTGGTCCAAATTTGAGATTTTTGGTTCCAACCTCCGTGTCTTGGAGACGCAGAGTAGGTGAACGGATGATCTCCGCATATGTTGTCCCCACCGTGAAGCATGGAGTAGGTGGTGTCGGGGTGCTTTTCTGGTGACACTGATTTATTTAGAATTATTTTATTTCTCTCTCGGAGGACCTGAGCCCTAGGACCATGCCTCAGGACTACCTGGCATGATGACTCCTTGCTGTCTCCGGTCCACCTGGCCGTGCTGCTGCTCCAGTTTCAACTGTTCTGCCTGCTGCTATGGAACCCTGACCTGTTCACCGGACGTGCTACCTGTCCCAGACCTGCTGTTTTCAACTCTCTAGAGACAGCAGGAGCGGTAGAGATACTCTCAATGATCGGTTATGAAAAGCCAACTGACATTTACTCCTGAGGTGCTGACTTGTTGCACCCTCGACAACTACTGTGATTATTATTATTTGACCATGCTGGTCATTTATGAACAGTTGAACATCTTGGCCATGTTCTGTTATAATCTCCACCCGGCACAGCCAGAAGAGGACTGGCCACCTCTCATAGCCTGGTTCCTCTCTAGGTTTCTTCCTAGGTTTTGGCCTTTCTATGGAGTTTTTCCTAGCCACCGTGCTTCTACACCTGCATTGCTTGCTGTTTGGGGTTTTAGGCTGGGTTTCTGTACAGTACTTTGAGATATCAGCTGATGTAAGAAGGGCTATATAAATAAACTGAATTTGTTTTCAGGATGCCCACATCTACCTCATCACTGTCTCTCTTCTTTTAGACCCCAGAATCTACCAGGACAGCCTCCTTCTCTGAGCCCAGAGCAGCTAATGATGCCATGTTAGCTAAGAAGCCCAAAGCGGGCATACCAGCAGGTAACGAGTGCTAACCACGCCACCCTGCCCTCCTTACCAATTTTCACTGATTTCCCTGGAACAGATTAAACCCAGTCTCCATTGAGGATGCTTTTAAGTGCAGGACGAGGCTTAATCAGTTTCAGTGGAAACCTATCCTTAAAGCGCAAAACAAACATATGTCATGTGTAGATCCTCAGAGGTTCTGTAAGAAAAGGGACAACTTGGGGACAGTTTAGACTCTCTACAGCTCATTCATTGAGGCACATTGTAGCTAAATGTAGCAAGATGTTTTGCAACGGAAACCATTTAAATCACGTAGTAGTGTATCTGGGAGTAAACAATTGACATTGCAAAATGTTTTGCTACAGTGTGCATTGTGCACTAATGAATATGAATGACCCTGTTCTCACACACACAAACCTCTGTCTTCTGTCTGCTTCTTCACCTCTGCCATCCCTCTTTCCCTTTTCTCCCCATCTACACCAAACACCCAGCACAGTTTGACATTTTAAGTGTTTGTTTTTTTTCTTTTGCCCCTCATTTCGATGTGTAATCAGCCTGTCTTTTCATGCTCAAATCTTTTAAGCCACTTCTCATTATCCGTGGCTGTGGCCTGTGAAGGAGGAATTCACAGGAGACTTCTACGGTAAGTGCAGGTGTAACCCTACACGACGAGCTCAACCATCCTGCTCCCCCACTCCTTGGGTTTGTCCCTGTCTTGCCCCACACTTCCCCAATTTAGAGGTGTGTGTGTTGCTTTCACGCCTATGTTCTGAATTGGCATTCTAGAACTCCCACGGACTAGGCCTAGGGAATGGTCTGCATGGGTAAGTTCCTTGGGTTTCGTATTGTTTACTTTTTTTATATATTTTTTTATAGATGTTTAGTTAATTGAGCTCCTATATTGGTCCCTCTTATTGGGTATCCATGCAATGAAGTGTGAAGGCCAAGGCATGCAGCCATACATGCAACCATACAACACACCCAATGCATTAGTTGATTGATGAGGTTACATAGTAAGGCTTTTATTCAAACTGTTTGGTACCTTATTTCGTTGTCGCTTATTTTGTCGTCACTGCTTTGTGTTGCCCAGTTGGTCACAGAAGCACAGGCTTCGTCAGGCTGGAGTGGAGGTAGGGATGAGTGATAGACCCTCAGTCCTCCTCCAGGCTCTCCTCTCTTCCTCCTTCTTTCCCCTATGTCCATCCCTGTTTCTCTTAAGTAGTGTGTGTGGGAAATGCCTTTGTTCAGCCTCCATCCAGTTAGGTGTTTCTCATGGTGACGAACTGTCCCAATTCTCCTACTCTTTTCCAGAAATGTTGACTTGCATGCTTCCTGGCATGGATTTTAAAGCATATTATTGATGTAAGCATTGGCTGGAGTACATTTCCACCATTATTAAATCCATGCACGGGTGTAAGTGTACACTTTGGGAGGAGGCTGTAGAATCAGACGCAAACCTTGTCAAATGGGTCTGCGGCTGTCCCGGACTGCGGTTAATTACAGAAATTTTGCTCACTTCCTCTTTCTTCGCTCCCCTTTTTTTGTTTATTTATGTATATATGTAGAAACGTCCCTTTTTCAGGACCCTGTCTTTCAAAGATAATTTGTAAAAATCTAAACTTCACAGGTCTTCATTGTAAAGGGTTAAAACACTGTTTTCCATGCTTGCTCAATGAACCTCAATGAACAAACAATTAGTGAACATGCACCTGTGGAACGGTCATTAAGACACTAACAGCTTACAGACTGTAGGCAATTAAGGTCACAGTTATGAAAACTTAGGACACTGAAGAGGCCTTTCTACTGACTCTGAAAAACACCAAAATAAAGATGCCCAGGATCCCTACTCATCTGCGTGAACGTGCTATAGGCATGCTGCAAGGGGGCATGAGGACTGCAGATGTGGCCAGGGAAATAAATTGCAATGTCCGTACTGTGAGATGCCTAAGACAGCGCTACAGGAAGCTGATCGTCCTAGCAGTGGCAGACCACGTGTTACTACAACTCCCCAAGTTACACCAGGAATGCACAATCCCTCCATCAGTGCTCGGACTGGCCGCAATTGGGTGAGAGAGGCTGGACTTAAGGATTGTACGCCTGTTGTAAGGCAGGTCCTCACCAGAGATCACAGGCAACAACGTTGCGAATGGGCACAAACCCACCTTCACTGGACCAGACAGGACTGGCAAAAAGTGTTCTTCACTGTCTTGTCTCACCAGGGGTGATGGTCGGATTTAAGTTTATCGTCGAAGGAATGAGCGTTACACCGAGGCCTGTACTCTGGAGCGGGATCGATTTTGGAGGTGGATGGTCCGTAATGGTCTGGGGCGGTGTCTCAGCATCATCGGACTTAGCTTTTGGTCATTGCAGGCAATCAACGCTGTGCGTTACATGGAAGACATCCTCCTCCCTCATGTGGTACCCTTCCTGCAGGCTCATCCTGACATGACCCTCCAGCATGACAATTCCACCAGCCATACTGCTTGTTCTTTGTGGGATTTTCTGCAAGACAGGAATGTCAGTGTTCTGCCATGGTCAGCGAAGAGCCCTGCTCTCAATCCCATTGAGCACGTCTGGGACCTGTTGGATCAAAGGGTGAGGGCTAAGGCCATTCCCCCCCCAGAAATGTCTGGGAACTTGCATGTGCCTTGGTGGAACAGTGGGTTAACCTCTCACAGCAATAACTGGCAAATCTGGTGCAGTCCATGAGGAGATGCACTGCAATACTTAATGCAGCTGGTGGCCACATCAGATACTGACTAGCTTTTGATTTTTACCCCCCCCCTCCCCCTTTGTTCAGTGACACATTATTAAATTTCTGTTAGTCACATGTCTGTGGAATTAGTTTAGTTTGTCTCAATTTTTATGTTCATACAAATATTTACACGTTAAGTTTGCTGAAAATAAACGCAGTTAACAGTGAGAGGACTGTTCTTTTTTTGTGTGATTATATAACACACACACACACACAGTGCATTCGGAAAGTATTCAGACCACTTGACTTTTTTCATATTTTGTTATTCTAAAATTGATTGATGGAAACAACTATTTAATCTACACACAGTACCCCATAATGACAAAGCATAAACAGGTTTTTAGAAATTTTGTAAATGTATAAAAAAAAACCCGGAAATATCACAAGTGTTGAGACGCTTTACTCAGTTATTTGAAGCACCTTTGGCAGTGATTACAGCCGCTAGTGGGTATCACGCTGTATGTTTGGCTCATCTGTAGATGAGAGTTTCTCCCATTCTTCTCTGCAGATTGTCTCAAGCTCTGTCAGGTTGGATGGGGAGATCCGCTGCACAGCTTTTTTCAGGTCTCTCCAGAGATGTTAGATTGGGTTCAAGTCCGGGCTCTGGCTGAGCCACTCAAGGGCATTCGGTGACTTATCCCAAGGCCACTCCCTTGTCTTGGCTGTGTACTTAGAGTCTGTTCTGGTTTCATCAGACCAGGGAATTTAATTTCTCATGGTCAGAGTCCTTTAGGTGCCTTTTGGCAAACTCCTAGTGGGCTGTAATGTGCTTTTACCTTTATTAATCGAACCCCAGGCTGTAGTGACTCCTCAACACTGCTATGCAGTGCCTTGGACTACTGTGTCATTCTGTGTCCCTTCATGTGCTTTTTTTAAATGAGAAATGGCTTCCGTCTTGCTGCTCTACCATATAGGCCTGATTGGTGTAGTGTTGCGGAGATGGGAGAAACATCCAGAAGGACAACCAACACTCTGAACTCAGAGTGACCATTGGGTTCTTGGTCACCTCCCTGACCAAGGCCCTTCTCCCCTGATTTCTCAGTTTGGCCAGATGGCCAGCTCTAAAAAGGGTCCTGGTGTTTCCAATCTTCTTCCATTTAAGAATGATGGAGGCCACTCTTCTTGGACCTTCAATGCTGCAGCCATTTTGTGATACCCTTCCCCAGATCTGTGCCTCGACACAATCCTGTCTCTCAACTCTACAGACAATTCCTTGAACCTCATGGCTTGGTTTTTGCGCTGACATGCACTGTCAACTGTGGAATCTTATATAGACAGGTCTGTGTCTTTCCAAATCATGTCCAATCAATTGAATTTACCACAGGTGGACTCCACGTTGTAGAAACATCTCAAGGATGATCAATGGAAACAGGATACACCTGAGCTCAATTTCGAGTCTCATAGCAAGGGTCTGGAATACTTAGTAAAACAGGTGTTTTTTGGGGGCGGGGGGTTTTATCTCTGTGGGGACGATTGTTGCTAATGTGACTAGAATGACGTATACAACAGCTAACTTTCCGGAACAGACATTTATCTTTATATGGACAGAAAGCTTAAATTGTTCATCTAACTGCAGTGTCCAATTTACAATACCTATTAGTGTAAAAGTACCATGTTATTGTTTGAGGAGTGCACAACATGTCACTGGTATCAAATGGTTTGATACATTTACCTTCCAGAATGTAAATCACGTTATTACATTCAGCATAGTTTTGTTTGATAAAACAATTTTTATGTTCAAATGTAGGAACAGCGGTCTGTAGTTTGACCCCACTGCTGTTTCTGAAAAATCAATTTCAGAATAAGGCTGTAACGTAACAAAATTGTACTTTGGGGGGGGGGGGGGGGGGTGTATTATTTCTGACAGTACAGTGGGAAATGTAATGGGGGACAGATCGTAGGGGCAGAAAGGTGGCTGCGATTGGGCTCAAAACACTGTTGCCGGGGGGCATATGTTGCTTAGGCTGTTACACCAGCCGCTGGCACTCCCTCCCCTTTTGTGTCTGATAGATCTGGATAGGCGTAGCCTATTATTTAATAGCTCCTCCAGTCATCTAGGTTCTGGTTCTGATGTATTTATTCCACCTTCTAGTCATAACAGAGCAGATGGCAAGCATAGATGGAAGGAAACTAAGATCTGGAATGAAACAAAGCCCTGGTAAGACTGTGGCGAACATATGCTTAATTTAGGTTTTTTTCCAGATAGGGGATTACTCGTACAAAAACAAAGAAATGCATACAAAGAACTGCAAACCAGGTCATTTTTTCCCCCTGGTCAGGTCATTCTGTTCCAGTTAAAGTTTGTTCTGATTTAATTAGATCTGTAGACCATGCTTTTTTTATGGCTAGCTTAGAATATGAGCGTTCCAAAAGTTGTTTATATACACTGCTCAAAAAAATAAAGGGAACACTTAAACAACACAATGTAATTCCCAGTCATTCACACTTCTGTGAAATCACTGTCCACTTAGGAAGCAACACTGATTGACAATAAATGTCACATGCGGTTGTACAAATAGAATAGACAGGTGGAAATTATAGGCAATTAGCAAGATACCCCCAATAAAGGAGTGGTTTTGCAGGTGGTGACCACAGACCACTTCTCAGTTCCTATGCTTCCTGGCTGATGTTTTGGTCACTTTTGAATGCTGGCGGTGCTTTCACTCTAGTGGTAGCATGAGACGGAGTCTACAACCCACACAAGTGGCTCAGGTAGTGCAGCTCATCCAGGATGGCACATCAATGCAAGTTGTGGCAAGAAGGTTTGCTGTGTCTGTCAGCGTAGTGTCCAGAGCATGGAGGCGCTACCAGGAGACAGGCCAGTACATCAGTAGATGTGGAGGAGGCCGTAGGAGGGCAACAACCCAGCAGCACGACCCCTACCTCTGCCTTTGTGCAAGGAGGAGCACTGCCAGAGCCCTACAAAATGACCTCCAGCAGGCCACAAATGTGCATTTCTGCTCAAACTGTCAGAAACAGACTCTATGAGGATGGTATGAAGGCCCGACGTCAACAGGTGGGGATTGTGCTTACAGCCCAACACCGTGCAGGACGTTTGGCATTTGCCAGAGAACACCAAGATTGGCAAATTCGCCACTGGCGCCCTGTGCTCTTCACAGATGAAAGCAGGTTCACACTGAGCACATGTGACAGAGTCTGGAGACGCCGTGGAGAACGTTCTGCTGCCTGCAACATCCTCCAGCATGACCGGTTTGGAGGTGGGTCAGTCATGGTGTGGGGTGGCATTTCTTTGGGGGGCTACACAGCCCTCCATGTGCTCGCCAGAGGTAGTCTGACTGCCATTAGGTACCGAGATGAGATCCTCAGACCCCGTGTGAGACCATATGCTGGTGCGGTTGGCCCTGGGTTCCTCCTGATGCAAGACAATGCCAGACCTCATGTGGCTGGATTGTGTCAGCAGTTCCTGCAAGAGGAAGTCATTGATGCTATGGACTGGCCCGCCCGTTCCCCAGGCCTGAATCCAGTTGAGCACATCTGGGACATCACATCTGGGACATCATGTCTCGCTCCATCCACCAACGCCACGTTGCACCACAGACTGTCCAGGAGTTGGCGGATGCTTTAGTCCAGGTCTGGGAGGAGATCCCTCAGAAGACCATCTACCACCTCATCAGGAGCATGCCCAGGCTTTGTAGGGAGGTCATACAGGCACGTGGAGTCCACACACACTACTGAGCCTCATTTAGACTTGTTTTAAGGACATTACATCAACGTTGGATCAGCCTGTAGTGTGGTTTTCCACATTAATTTTGAGTGTGACTCCAAATCCAGACCTCTATGGGTTGATAAATTTGATTTCCATTGATCATTTTTGTGTGATTTTGTCAGCACATTCAACTATGTAAAGAAAAACGTATTTAATAAGAATATTTCATTCATTCAGATCTGGGATGATATTTTCGTGTTCCCTGTATTTTTTTTGAGCAGTGTATAATTTATTCTTAAATCCCATCATTGAATGGTTCAGTAGTTCAGTTTCCCAAGTGACACCATAGGATCTATTTTGTAAGTATAGAAAAACGAGTTTCCTTTTGCTGTGTATATATCTTTAATATCTTAGAATTTTAACAAAACCATTACTGTCCCAAGATATTAAGGGTTGCAAGGCATTATTGGGAAATGGGAATGCCACGTTGTTTTTCAATTTTGCGCCACATAGAAATTGTGTGAGAATCTGACCAAAGCGTAGTTTACAATGTTGAATGGATATATCAGTGAATACCTTTTTCCAGGGAGATAGGTGACACCATATTTCTCGCTGTACTCAGCCAGGGGGCAGAAGAGTCGTGCCTAAACCAATTAAGGATATGGTGAAATGCTAGTGCCTGGATATGCAATTTTAAAGTTTGGTATGGATAGTCCTGTCTTTCCCCTCTTTGTAAATTAGTTCATTTTATCTTGAATCGTTTACCTTGCCATTCACTGAATATTTGTAAAAAATAAAAAAAATAATTAGGAACACCTGCTCTTTCCATTACATAGAGGTGGATTCAGGCGAAAGGTGTGATCCCTTATTGATGTCACTTGTTTAATCCACTTCGATCAGTGTGCATGAACGTGAGGAGACGGGTTAAATAATATATTTTTATGCCTTGAGACATGGATTGTGTATGTGTGCCATTCAGTGTGAATGGGCAAGACAAAATATTAAACTGCCTTTGAACGGGGTATGGTAGTAGGTGCCAGGCGTAGGGTTGTGGCGGTCATGACATTTTGTCAACTGGCTATTGTCATGCAAAAGACGACCAGTCTCACGGTAATTGCCATTAATTAACATAAACATGTTTAATATCTCCAGGCCTCCACACGTACAAGCTGCATAGAAGCCCCTGAAATGTGCTCCTTTGGAATATAAAAAAGTAAAATCTACAAGAAGAATATAATTTTACTTAGCTGAATAAAATAGAAAGAATATTTTTCTACTTTGGATTTATAGCGGAGCATGTTGATATTCCGCTCAGCCACAAAAACAAGCCATACAGGTACCCGCCATGTTGTGGAGTCTGTAAAAGTCAGAAATAGCGTTACAATATTCACTTACCTTTGATCTTCATCAGAATGCAATCCCAGTTCCACAAATGTTTGTTTTGTTTGATAAAGTTCATCTTTGTGTCATTTTTGTCCTTTTTGTTAGCACATTTAGTTCACCAATCAAAATTCCCAAAGTCCAGATGAAAAGTCAATAAAGTTCCATTGCAGTTCGTAGAAACATGTCAAGCGATGTATATAATCAATCTTCAGGATGTTTTATCATTAATCTTCAATAATGTTTCAACCGGACAATTCCTTTGTCTTTAGAAATGAAAAGGAACGGAGCTTGCGCTCACGGCCACACGGGAGTCTTAGCTCAAGGCATTCTGCCAGACCCCTGACTTAACAGCTCTTATTCGCTCCCCTTTCATAGTAGAAGCCTGAAACAACTTTCTAAAAACTGTTGACATCTAGTGGAAGCCTTGGGAGGTGCAATAAGACACTGTTTATTCGATAGGCAATGACTTTGAAAACTACAAACTTCAGATTTCCCACTTCCTGGTTGGATTTTTCTCAGGTTTTTGCCTGCCATATGAGTTCTGTTATACTCCTACATCATTCAAACAGTGTCAATGTGCATGAGCCTGGCCTGCCACAGGAGTCGCTAGAGCGCAATGGGACAAGGATATTCCGGCTGGCTAAACGCTCCCCTAACTCGGATGATTTTGGACCAATTGTGCGCTGTCCCATGGGTCTCCTGGTTGCGGCCAGCTGCGACAGAGCCTGGACTCTAACCAGGATCTCTAGTGGCACAGCTAGCCTTAGACCACTGCGCCACTCTGGAGGCCCAGAATAAACATTTTGTAACAAACCGGCTTTGGTCCATGTGGCCCAATTTGGGTAAGTCTCGAGACTGGATGACATTTTGGAAAACAGTTTAAGATCTGTGTTTATCAAGGATGGGGGTGATAGTGAGAACACTGGTGGACATCCTTAACTTTGTTTTTTATAAAAGTGCAATTAGTGCTGTGTTCACATCTTTCCTAATGTAACCTTTGTGAACGACTGTAATAAATTGTGGTTTCTTCTTTTAGAAAGGACTTAGTCTGGCTTGGTGTGGGTTTACAATCTGAGGTGTACAGTTATTTATAGAAGCGGGAGTAACTAGATCAATTTGGGTTCTGATTCAGTAATTACAGTTTTAGATTTAATAGTTGCTAAATCAGCTAATTGATCATTACTGCGTAGCTTGTTGTCCAGTGCTGGGTCGATTTACCATGGAAGTAATGGTTGAGTCTTACTCAATGCATGGTACTTTCAGTAAATTAAGTTTAATTTACGGGAAAGAATTTCAATTGATTGTTTAATCTTTTGTAGATTGATTTCTTTTTCTAGTTTTGTTCATGCTGTTTCCAGGTCATGCACATTGGCCGCTGTCTTTAAACTCCACTTTAGTTGGGTAGGTATCCACTTTAAAAGTGAGCCGTGCAAAAGACTTCTTATGTCTTATGTCCTTGCAAACAATCTCTCAGATAGTGGCCAACGCTTTCTGTTGTCGGGTGTTGAGAGCAGCCATGTTCCCATAAGTGAATTGTGAACGGACAGAATATGCCAGCTGCTGTAGCGAAATAGACCATTGCTATTGTTCCTTGTAATACAGTGAATGTCCCAAACGTTATTGTAATGGTTAAATGTTGACAATTATTTATAAATAAGTCAGTTAATTCATAGTTTTGCTATAAAAAAAGCCACAGGGAAGCCACGTGTTTCAATGCATGCCACTGGAACCTGAACTACCAAACTGCTCTGCCCTTTTCTGTGTTACTTGGGTTGGGTTCAAGAATTGTTTTAAATTACAATATTACATTTTTATTTCCTTGGTGAGGCACATTAGATTTGTTGCTTTGGAATAATTCATTACTATTTCTTCCATTTTCAGGTGGTGTTTCAGTAACACTTTTCAGTACAATGAAAAAACAAAACATTTGTCAGTTGAGCCCCTTAGGAAAGAGCCCTTAGCTCCAAGAATGGGAAATGTATATCCTACTGACAAATATAACTAGTCAGACTCTTGACTTCATTCAATACCTTCAGATAAATAGTTTTACGTGTATGTCTTTTTTCATCAAAGTCGTGGGCAATGGGAAAGATTATTTTCAATTTCCCCCAATCAAGGATTCATAGTTTTTTTTTTTATCGAGGAATGCACGCAATGATATATATATATATCAAACTTATATATGTATCAAATACCAAACATTCACCATTCTATTCTTCTCACACCTGCATTGGTTTCAGTTCTCATAACATTTCTGAGCTTGCCTCAGGTTTCCATTAACAAATGTTTGAGAAGAAATACAATGTCAGATTCAGACCCCCTCTTGTTTAAAATGAACAGTTCCTTCATCCCCCTTGTCCATTTGCCTCCCCTGGTGTCTGCTTTCAGAAAAAACAGGGAACCCTCCCTCTGATACATTTCCCGTGTAACATTTGTGACGCCTCTCCTCAATAGCCTCACAGAATTAACAGCCTATCATGTCTCTCTGCACGTGCTCCCCATCCCCGTTGCTTGTCTCTGTTCTTGGTGCCTTGCTGTACTCTACAATAACCCCTCCTGTGTGTGCTGTCTCTTCTCTTCCTCCACTCCTCTTATCCACTCCCTCCTTTTCTCATCTCCCTGCAGTCAAAGCCACCATGCTGTTTAGCAGAAACACCAAAGCCATCATGTGGGGCATGCAGACGCGGGCGGTGCAAGGCATGCTTGACTTTGACTACGTGTGCTCGCGGGACGAGCCCTCTGTGGCGGCCATCGTCTATCCCTTCACGTAGGTTCCTCAAGACTCTTGAGCCCAATTTCCATTCTCCCACAAATCTTTCCTCAAAGTGTGCACTTGTTCACTACCACTCAAAGACTTTAAAATAATTGATTGTTGTAGATGGCCATAAAAATACAGAGTACCCTATTGAAAGGCACAGAATTTATTCACAAAAAAGTTAGGAATTTAGAGAATTGGAATAAACATTTATTTTAGAGCCAAACTGAGCTTACCAAATGATACAACACATTATCAGAAGCACAGTGCACTTTGTCTCATGTCTGTAGTTTTCACCATTGCTGAGATGTGTATATACATTTGTGTCCAAATTCTGGGTCAAAGTGGCCTGAGAATGCACACATCGGAGTCCACCACTGTCATTTTGGTGACATTTTTGAAACAATGGCTAAGCCTTTTCCAAAAATGGCACCAAAATGACACAGGTGGACTCTGATTTACAAACCGAAACTAAAATATCTCAAGATAGGAATGTTGTATTAACCTGACATTTTCAGGGGTTATATAAAATTAGCATGTTAAAATTAAGTATAATTGTGTACAGTGGGGAGAACAGGTATTTGATACACTGCCGATTTTGCAGGTTTTCCTACTTACAAAGCATGTAGAGGCCTGTAATTTTTATCATAGGTACACTTATACTGTGAGAGACGGAATCTAAAAGAAAAATCCAGAAAATCATGGTGTTTAAGTAATTCATTTGCATTTTATTGCATCTCCCATTCCTCCTCTGGATCATCCAGATGGTCATTGGCAAACTTCAGACGGGCCTGGACATGCACTGACTTGAGCAGGGGGACCTTGGGTGCGCGGCAGTATTTTAATCCATGACGGCATAGTGTGTTACTAATGGTTTTCTTTGAGACTGTGGTCCCAGCTCTCTTCAGGTCATTGACCAGGTCCTGCCGTGTAGTTCTGGGCTGATCCCTCACCTTCCTCATGATCATTGATGCCCCACGAGGTGAGATCTTGCATGGAGACCCAGACCGAGGGTGATTGACCGTCATCTTGAACTTCTTCCATTTTCTAATAATTGCGCCAAAAGTTGTTGCCTTCTCACCAAGCTGCTTGCCTATTGTCCTGTAGCCCATCCCAGCCTTGTGCAGATCTACAATTTTATCCCTGATGTCCTTACACAGCTCTCTGGTCTTGGCCATTGTGGAGAGGTTGGAGTCTGTTTGATTGAGTGTGTGGACAGGTGTCTTTTATACAGGTAACGAGTTCAAACAGGTGCAGTACAGGAAATGAGTGGAGAACAGGGGGGCTTCTTAAAGAAAAACTAACAGGTCTGTGAGTCAGAATTCTTACTGGTTAGTAGGTGATCAAATACTTATGTCATGCAATAAAATGCA